>NC_066853.1:5259962-5544645 GCF_001640805.2 Lates calcarifer
TTTAAAGACATGGAAAGAGGAGATAGGGTTAAATGTATTGATATTCACAGTTTCTGGGCAGCAATGCAGCAGAGGCACAGTAGCTTGTTGTTAACATGATTCAGGTCAGGCCAGGGCCACTATGAAAATAAGTGTTGTTTTTTTTCCTGTGTCATGTTTCAATTTAATGTACTTAACACACACTTAACATACTATTTGTTTGCTTTGTGTGCTGCTTGTGGTTAGTTCTGTATTGTGTGCATTGTACTTCCTATGCATATATTTGGAAGAGTACGTTAAACATAGGATTTCTTTTGACAAATCAAATCAAAAATTGTGTATAAATTTAGATTTTTAGAGTGTAAAATATGATCCTCAGTAGGGAGTTGTGGAATGCCAGAGGGGGATATGTGCGTGCAGGCCAACAGCACAAGCAAAGTATGACCAGCAGGGGCATGTCCTCTACAAATATTAATATTCATTTAGTGTGGTGGCTGCAAATGGGATATTAGTTGAAGGAAGAAGGCTGAGACTCTTCACAGCGTGATATTGGTTAAAATCAACATGTAAGTATAGTATACACCTCAAACAGGTGTATACAGCACTTTGTTGAGTTCAACTTAAATTATAGAAGAAGTTCATTTTTGAAATAATAAATGATAAGCTAGTCTGTTTGGTCCATAAATTATCATTTCCCCGGCATTCAGCGACAGCAAAGCAATCAGGCCGATAGGCCTGCAAAGTCAGTTAAGCTCCTCTGCAAGGTAATTAGATTCAGATAATCCAAACAACAAAAGCCATAATCCTGCTCAAATTCACTGCATTCTGTTGAACTGGCAGACCTGTTAACAAACTGCAGCCAGAGAGATTATAGAACTGAAGCTGTTCATTGGATCAGAAGGCACAAGTTAACCCACATTAATGTTATGCCATATGTCATGGTGAGAGCTGGATAAATGCCTCGCTGTACAGAGATACACTCGTGTGTTTGTGTGTGTCCAGACAGAGCTGTCTCCAGTAGAGCCCAGCAGTCTAACAGATGAGGCATAGGGCCAGATGGTTAAACGCACCATGTTTATTAATCAAGTCAATGTACCAATGTCGAAAAAGTTAGAACTCCAATTTTGCATATATGATGATGGTTAACATATAGACCAAATCATTCTTTGTTAACACCTACTGATGTAACTGGTTGCTGAGGTTGTCAGGGGTCTAATGTAATACACGTTTTCATATTAAAGGTTTTCAGATGGTTGATACTAACAGTATGTGATAAATCATATCAATCTTCAGACACTTAGTGACAATGAAGGCTGACAGCCAACTGCTCACTGTGTTAGGACCTTGATGTGATCTGTGGTCAAAACTGACAATAACACATTTTGTGCTGAAAATGACAGTGATTGAGAGTTTTTTGTAACTGCTTGCCTAAATAATGTAATTAATTTAAAAGTGGTCCTACACCAGAGCAATTAATGACAAATGGTACACAAATAAAACTAAATAAATAGTTAATAGCTAGTAGAAGAAAGGATAAACATTTTGAAAAAAATGTTGTGACAGTTTTGTACCACTCCCACTGTTGTAGTATGATTTTGTACAAAGCATGTGTCAATACCATATTCCATAATACCATATATATTCATTTCCTGGCTCCACAAGCCATGCCTTAAGTTACTCAGCTTTGTTTCTCCATGGGTATTCACAGAAGCTAGCTCACCCAAGGGCCCCAGCTAATGAGCCAATGCAGGGAAATTGATTTGGTCTCCACCTTCCTATCTCCATCCCATGCAAGCCAAAGATAAAACAGGGAGAGTCCCTGGGGTCATGGCTCAGTAAAGCCCTCCAAAGTCATTTCCTTTCCTCTGACTGAAGAGAGCCAGATTAATTATAGACCAATTAAAATCAAGGATCAGGTCTAATTAGTGAGCATATTGAATATATGCAGCCCTGCACCATTAGCATGGACCTTAATGGTTGTAAAGATGCACCTGTGCTCTAAAGTAATTCCACGTGTTTTTCCTCAGGCTGCTGTGATTTATCTGTGTTTTGTGACAAATTTTAAAAAGCATTTCAACATGCAAAGCCAGGTTGCCTGAGGTAATGCACTCTAGGCTCTCTGGTAGTAATGTGCCTTGTCACTGACCTCCATTAAAAGCCTTCAAATAAAGTCAAGTCTTTATTATCCCTCAGTGCAACATTTGGGCATCAACATGATCAGTATGGAAAAAAAGGTCCTTAGTTAAAATATTTCAGTGCACAAAATATTATACAAAAGAAATAAGTCATGGTGAAAGCCCTGTCTTTCCAGCACAATGGATTTAGACTGTATTTTCTGGGTTTAGAAGATGAATATATAGTATTAAAAATCCATGAGACTAATTTCATTAGTCCCTTGTAAAAATTATTTAAGGTCATACATACAAATTAACAGAATTAGTCTCATACCTCATCTACATCCCCCATTCTTAAAGTAGTCACATTCTACTTTCACTATTCATCTTTGGTTTCCATATCATTCATTGTGGTGTAGATTACCGTCCACATGGGGGCACAATAGCTTTACTCTTACTTGCTGAGGCGTACAGTGCTGAGCAGTTCATCATATACAGACGAGCAGCTTAGGAAAAGTACAATCTTGTAAATTCAGCTATTCAGTGAGCTAGGCCAGGTTACCCTTGTAACCTCAATGTATTTTACAGTAAATAATTCAGGTCATGGTCCTGCCATGACTTTCTCAGACAAGCCAGATGATGTTGCAGGTGGAGGCAAAAGAGTAATGCTTCTTTTCCCTGTGTGGATCCAAACAAATTTCAGATAGTCACTGGAGCACAGCCATAGTGATACACACACACTCATGCACCAGACTGTTTCATGTACCAACTCCCAAGTTTAACTACAGTATGGGAAATAGGCATGAAAGTGGCCTTTTAACACCACCCACGTGGGACAAACATGTCAGGAACTATAAGTGGAGAGACTCTCTGTATGCTGCTGCATTGTTTTGGATTATTAATCTGAAAGATGCCTGTTTAAAGGAAGGGAATCATATTTCGCTACTTCTGCAAAATTGCATTTGCAAACCTCAGCAAAGCTTTCAACAGCTATATGTGCAGCAAGCAGCAGTAAATATTATATCTTCACACTTAATGAGCCCATAATTTCAATCCAATTTCTACCATGTCCACTCAAGTCATATTCCATCAACTAAGATAACAATATATAAGATGTTGATGGACTATCTGTTGTTTTCTTCACAGTTGTCTGGCTATTACACCACAAAATTAAAATTCAATATTCTGTTGCATTTGGCAACTAATCCTGCACATGGTGAGAAACTGTGTTGTTGGGCATTAACATGTTAAAGGCTGGTCTGTTTATCACACTGTATATTAAATATATGGTGACTTAACAATCATTTTGTGTCACAGTTGTGTATTTTATTGCTATATTCATCCCATGTGTGGGAATAAACAAAGCAATTTGCTTTGTTTTCATTCTAGATTTTACAAATTTTAGAAGAATAAGTTTAGAAAGATGAAACAAATGATGATGCTGATCAAAATCAAACACTGGTCATTGCTCACAATTTTAGGTAGATGAGAACAGTAGATACCACTCTGATATCTTTCTGTTTAATATATGGCTTCAGCAGTTAGCTTAGTCTACCACACAGATTGGACACAGGTGGAAGCAGCTATCCTGGATCTTGCTGACAGAAACAAAATGCACCTACCACCACCTCTAACTTTCACTAATTAACACATTACATCTCATTTAGTTTGCTGTTTTACAAAGAGAGCAAGCCAATGAGCGTATTGCCCAAAATGTTGAACTGTTCCTTTAAGGCCTTGTTTCTCTGTTTAATTAAGCAGCTGTCCTTGAGTTAGGGTCCTACAGTCCCAGACCATTATTTTGTGGCTGCTCGTAGGTAGGTAGGTAGGTAGGTAGGTAGGTAGGTAGACATTATCTGTACAGAATTTCATTTACCACACAGCTGAGCGACCAATGTAAATTATTCACAAGCCAGTACATCAGTAAACCCTACATGCACACATTTCCTTTCCTGTCTGTGCATCTCACACTACCTCAGTCTTCCCTCTAACAATGTCCTGCGACACCTATCATTTAGCTCATGTACTTAAGCCTGGTAATAGCTCCTCTGTAATCAAACACTATTCATCCACCATAAGAGGAATCAGCCTGTTCTGTCCCTGATTATACCTGTAATACTAAATACTAGTTTGTGTCTTACAGTACTTTGCAACACCTCCACACAGCTGCCCCATCAAAACCAAGCATATAATTGTGTCGTCATGCAGTAAGAACAATTTCACTAATCCTTCTCAAATGTATAATTTATAATGTATAATAATAAATGTTTTTTGCCTCTCACTGACAAAGAGAAGCAGAGAGGGTGGAATCAAGTGTCACTTTGTAACAATAACTTCCTCTGTGCTATGACTTTTATCTTCCTCTCCTCTGTAATTATACTCTTGCTATTGCTTCCCTCTCTCATTGCTTTGGACAGAGAGGTTATGTTGAGTACTCTCTGCAGTGATCAAGCCTTTCAATTATAGTGTTGCTGAATTGAGGGATTTGAAAGTGGAGAGAGGTCAAATTCATCACTCAGTTCTATTAAATCTATTAAGATAAATATCCAAAGCTGCAACCAGAAGCTCATATAAATTACACTCTGTCGACTGAACAATACCCATCCTAGAATCCAAAGTGCGTGAGCCAATGTGTTTTTTTTTTTTTTTTAGTTTTGCTCCATTGGAAAACAGAAGCTTCTCATGAAAGCAGAGTGGGTTGGCAATACCCACTAAGACTGATAGGCCAACTTCGATTGGAACTTTGTCTGTTCGTTATTGAGGTCTGGGAGAAAGTGTGAAGTAAGTGAACAGTCAGTTCTTGTAGTCAGTGTGTGTGATAGAGGAGAAAAGGACAGGTATAAAGACTTGAGTGACTAATCATTATGTCCAGATGACTCAAAAAGGCTTGTGAGGTGTTCTGGGTCAGCATTGGTGCATACCAGAAGGAGAGACAGTGGTCCAGAGAGACAAACCACAAACTGCAGCATCATCAGTATGCAAGGGCAACAAAAGCTATCCCATCTGGTCTGAACCAACAGAAGGATTCTGTGGCACTGGTTGCACAAAATTATAATGATAGTTATGGGAGGAATGTGTCATGGGGCTGCAGACTGGTCAGAGTGCTGGTGCTGGTCATGATGTTTTGGTTCATCACTGTAAAATATTCATTAATACAGTTTTAAATATACAGTCTTTCATTATAAACAGCAGGGAGTCATCACTGAGGACCAGTGCACCAATCAACAGACAGTAGGATATCTGTCATTTTTTTTTATTGTGGACCATCAAGAGACACTCAAAAATCCAGATGAGAGAGCTTCTGATTTGATTGAAAGTACAATCATCCTGATGATTATTCTGTTCCTTTCACTTCTAATTAGAGCTTATTTTAAATGAATCAAGCTCTTGCATTGGAGAGCTATACATGCTGTATGTATGGTTAAAGAGGTTAATTTTATTTTCAGAAAAGATTTTACTCATTAGCAAAGACATGATAGCCCATGATAATTAAGTTAAGTTTAGGCAGTGTCAGGTTCTCGAAAAGTATTTAGAATATCATTACCAACACCAAATGGTAGCAGGAAAGAACCACTGGCAAAAAGCGACAGTGTGATCAGACTTTCTATAAAAGTGAGGACAGGACATTTAACAGCAAGGTTAAAATCACTATAAACTGCAGTCCGAAAATATAGTGTGCAGTTGAACCAACACTTCTACATCTAACAGTCTAAACAAACAGATCATTAAAAGCTTAACACAGGTAGCATCTATTGCAGGGTCATTGGATTGAAGTTTGTCCCTCTTATTCTTCTCCCTAGGAATGAGTGGAACATACTGCAGTTTATTTCAGTGTTGGTGATCACGCAGTAGAAATGCAAAGAGAAGAACTATCTGCTAATAGTTTACCTGCAGTCTAAGCAGGTTGAGACTCACTCTCCTAAAGTACTAGTCACTATTTGACCAGATGTTTTACCTCAAAATATGCCAGCAAGTTATTAATTATTAATTATAATAACAATTAATAATACATGTAATCTCCCTCCACAACCTATTTGTTGCTATAGATATCTGTGTTTTTAGCAGTTGTCATTTTGCTTTTTATTTGCTTATTATCAGTCAGCATGTTTCAAAATATGCATAAAATGCAAATGATTAATTATTATTTAATCATTTTGACATTTTGATTTATTAGAATAGCAGATAACTGAAGATAGATGGTGCTAAGGACCTGAAGTTGCAAAGTGCTGTATTATTCTAATTAAGCAGATGCAGTTAGAAGCCTCTCTCACACAAAGGGGTTGGGTCAAACTGATATTTTGTTTCATTTTCAGATTAGCATGATACAGTGACACGTCTTTCCTTTGAAACTAGACAGATGAAGGCTACTTTAGGGTGTCATGCTGTAAAAATGATTGAAAGAGGGAGCAGGGTAGGTACACAGTGGCTACCAGGAGATGATACTGTTAACTTGTGAACCTATATGAGAAGACCTGTCAGTCTGACCTCACAACCAGCTTGCTGTTGCACAGTTTAACCTTGTTAAACACTGCTACAGAAACTTAACTTGTCACTATTTGTATGTTTAGGTTTGAAAGAATGAGGCATATGTAGAATTTAAAATGATTCAATCCGAGATGCTCCACACAGCATTCCCACAAATCTCTATGGACTAATTTGCTCTGTGCACTCTGCAGTCGGAGGCAGCAGTAAAACAGTTACAGCTGTTAAGTGCAACCAATGAAATGCATGTAATATGTAATTATTATTAGTACTTCAGGCTGTTAGGTTCAGAGATTTTAAGTTTACAGTGTTGTCATATTTGTATGGTAACTGCACTTTAACATGTTTTGAAAATGCTCTGATTCCTTATTAGTTTTGCAGAAGCCATAAAGTGTTACTGTTGACAGGATAATCATGTAATCATGCTCAAAGCATTCAAGTGGAGAAGTACATTATCCACACCTCTGTAATACTTGTAATGTTAAAGGCCACATTGTTAACTTTGGATTAAAATAGTCCAATTAATTTTAATGGAGTCTGAAATACAGCACAACACACAGGACTGCAGAATTTAACAATTCACATTTTCATTAAGTAACAGGACACATTGTTCCCTGATCTTGTGTCTTATTAGCTGTGTGTGGGAAAATCTGCCCTCAGCTCGCTTTAATAACATGAATTTAGCTATCAAACAAGACAACAGAAAAACATCTTTTTTGGTTCTTTCAGAAAAATGCCATAGCAACTGAGTTATTAATGCCCTGCATGCCCTGTGGGTTATGTACATTGGTTGCGCAGCTAATGGCCAGTCTGATGTACTGTCAGATTTATTGGCTTGGTTTAAAAATCCTCTCTGACCAATACTATCACATCTATTGGAAATCTGGTGGATGCATTGTATGCTGTTGTTTCACCAGCAAAAAGAGCTGGCGAGAGCATTTTTAGTGCAATACATAATTCATCACTCAATTTCAACCAGTGAGATATGGATCGATTTTTTGTTTTTTAGTCAAACATATCTATGGCTTCTACTTTTTAGTCTTTTCCTCAGGAGTTCTATGTTCCGTGGTCTTCAGGATACTGCAAAAGCATCTGAAATGTGATGTGTGGGTTCTGGTCTGTATTGGTCTCTAGCTACTTGTTGGCAATAAGAGTGCAGGCAGGTGACTTCCATGTCTGTGCAGACTTTTTAAATCACAAGCTTATCCACAGATTAGAGCTGCCACGCTTTACTTTTTAATCACAATGAATTCCTTGTGCTTTTTTAATTCTTGGAAGAATTTCAAGGCTTGTTTGACTACAGCTTCATCAGGCTGGCTTACATACATTCTCATAACTGTACTTGCTTACCTTAGTGTTTTTATTTCTTTAGTATTTTTAGCTACATATAGTTTCTTATTATAATGGTTTTCTTTATCTTCATAACCATCACTGTGTAGTGTGAGATCAACTGGACAAGGGCAGATATTTGTGTGTTCATGTTCAGATTGTGTATGCAAGTATATGTATAAATTTGGTATTTTTGTACATGTATGTGTGTGTACATGCACACAGGCATGTGTTTCTTTGTAGATTACACGTATGCCCTTCACAGAGAGAACATTTCCTTCATTACACTCACAACATCACACAGGTAGTGAAATATTAATGTCTTTAGGTGAACGGTAATGTGCTGTTTGACACATCTGACTTGTCCTCATCTACTGACTCAAACTCTGTAATCACGTGTCAGTAAAAAGGGCAAGATTCCACCTGTGACACATCTCAAGACATAATTCAAATGTAGCTATTTATGTGCTGAAGTATGATCCGATATTTTCAGTCAGATTTTCAAACTGATTGCCATAACAATGTGTCACTGCATGTGGACTTGTCTGACAATCCATCAGAGTGTTTGTACTTAGGAAGACAACTAATTCACCTGGCATCCTCACTGACATCTTACATGTCTCCACCCAGCATGGTTGAATCAACAGAGCTATCTTCTTCTTGGCATCTAACACTGTGACTTTACTTTACACATGAAATCACCTATTTCCTGAATGGCTTCTTTCTTTTTCCTCAAAAAAAAAAGCATATCTTAAAAATAAACTCCTCAGAGATTGGTCTCCAAGCCTGCTGTTGTAACTACCTGTCATTATGGTAGCCCCTGGACCTTTCTCTAGCACCTGCTAATGGCTTCAGTCACTCCAGCACTATTTATATCTTTTAGACAGCTCTGTCTCTCCTTACCTCCTTCCCTCCTGCTGTTATCCCCTTAAAGCATGGAGATTTCTCTGCGTGGTGGGGAGAGAGACTGGGAGGTGGCGTGGGAGAGCGGCTGTTGTAGTTTTAGGGGAGATTCTCATAATAGCGCCTAGCTGTCCTCTTTCTTCTGTTGTGCATTACGGCTGAAGGCTCAAAATAGAACATCTCTCGAGAGCATCCAATAGCGCCTGTGGTATCTTTATGCACACAGGCACACAAACATACAATGTAGCCCTTTTTTTATATGATCGTGTGGAAATAGGATTTGCAAGTGAGGTTTTACTGTACAATGACTCATTCTGAAAGATTCATTTTATTCATTACATCAGTTTTTACATCACAGCCGAGGCTCCCTCCATTCTCTCTGAATCCCTCTACACACATTCTTTCTGGTTGAACGTGAGAGTAATTTTATTTGTCATACACAAAGCAAGCGTTGACTGTCATCCAGTTTTTTGACATGGAAATAGGAAGCAAATATTTGTCATAGCCAAATGTGCTTACATTTTCTGACCCTCATACTGTGGTATGTTTAAGAACACGTCAGTAATGTAACACAGATGCACATGTTCCACTGTAAGACCAATAACAACAGTGAAATACTCTTTGAAGAAGCTGACAGGAGTTTTTTGTGTATGTGTGTGTTTGTCTTTGTCATTTGCATATGTTTGTGTGTACAGTACAGTGTGTGTGTGTGTCTGTGGGTGACTGAGCCACAGTGGATATGAATGCATGCTAGAGTGAGTGAGCGAGCGAGCGAGCGAGCGAGTGTGGAGCAGGATCAGGAAGGCGAGAGAAAGAGAGCAGAGAAGGAGACAGAAGAATCACAGAGAGAGAGAAAGAGAGAGAGAGAGAGAGGGCTTTGTGCAGTGGCAGATAGTGCAGGAGCAAGTCGCGATTCCCCAGGAAAAAGGGAGGTGCGTCCTTCCATCTTCACATGAGGGATTTAAACTGGCTTCAGATTGGCTCCAGTCGGACGGAGGATTCCCCCGCTCGTGGAGTACGGCTCCCTCCTCTAATGTAACACGGGACTTTGTTGTGAAGCGAGAGAGGCGCACAGGAAGGAGGGAGAGGGACACTTGCTCCTACTTCCTTTGTACCCAGCCTGCTTGACAGATGGCACTGGCAGAATGATCTTTGACTCTCACCCAGCGACCAGTCTTTGCTACACTCACTGAGGTAACATATGTTAGCTCCTTTCCACAGCTTTTAGCAAAAAAAAAAAAAAAAGCTGCGTGCTCATACTTGCTTTCTGCTGCTATGTGTTCCTTGAATGTTCTTGAATGAATGTGCAAAATGAATATGACAGTTCAGTGTGCATGCAAGTGTGTCTGAAATTTTAGTTCACAGGCAGTGCCAAGAGGTATGGGAGGACAGGAAATACTGTAGCTCAGTCACCACCTCATCAGCACCTTATCAGAGTGGACTGAACATGGCTTAGTTGGTGGAAGTGTTTATCAGTGTGTTCTTTTTGTGATAGAGGTGTACTATGACTGACCTTCATATGCTATATGCCAGGGTAACCTGAGGTCTACAGTGAAGGATAGTCATGGTAAGCTGAAGGGCAGTGCCCTGCTGCCAGCACTTTTTGTCCTGAGTCTGCACCCACCTGCACTTTTTTTTTAAATCATCCATCCTCCGTAAATAAAACCGATGTTGCTGTTCTCTGAGCCTCGACTAGCTGTAGCAGACTTGCAAATCATGGTGGCACAAGTTGCAACAGAAGCAGGTGCTGTTAGAAATAACAGGCAGAGTCTCTTGAGTGTTGCAGGTTTAACATTTGTGGTGTGAAGCTTGGATAGTGTGGGATTAGAGTGGTTCTGATAGCAGAAAATGTATCATTTCTTTATTGCAAAGAAATGTCTGTTCTAGACCCTGACAATAGTAATAATATATGACAAGTTCATTGTACTACATAAGTAATACATAAATAGATAAATGATAAATAAATATTACATTCCTCAGAGCAATTGTTATTGTATAATTTAGAAATAATTAAAACTAACTTATAATAATAACTTAAAATATCTAGACTTCAGAAAGTACACATAACCAGAGAAACTGGGATTTTGTTCTACTTTTGTACTCTTTCTAGCACAAAAGTAGAACCAGGATTAACATCAGATGACTTGTTGGCCACTCGCCAGCCTTTCTTTTAAAATTTTCTCAACACAATACGCTAGCTTCTCTCAAGCAGCCAACACTGTTGGAAATGTATTGTTTAATTTCCTTGGGAAAATAGATGACACATCTCTGTAATATAGTGAAAACCAGAGATTTTTGAATGTAGGGAAGTCGGCATTAGGAACAATAGCTGACTACCCGTGCTAGGTCTCTGCAATTATTCACTCACCTTCACTCTCAACAGCCCTCTCTGTCACACACACACACACACACACACACACACACACACACAGAGTCTGTCTCTGGTCTCAGTGTGAGGTTGATGTTCAAAAGAATCCTCACAGCAGAACATTGATTGTACCTAAGGGAAATAAGACAACAATGTGACACTACAAAATGAATAGCCAAGGCTTTTAACAGCACAATCTTTTTTATTGAAATATGGCCACCCATATTTGAGCATTACTTGCTTAATAAATCCATAAGAATTTATATGAACAGAAATAGTACATTAAGATGACAGCACAGTGAGAAAAGTTCACAGGTTCCCTCCCCATTAGCATTTGTGTCCATCAACAACAGTGCATCTTGTCACTGTGCCCTTACTGTCCCTACTTACACGCCCACTGCAATATGTAGAGCATCAACTAGATGTTTAGAATGGAAATGCAAATTCCAAATGGGATTTATAAATGCAATGCAAGAATTCCAAACATCATCAGTGTGAATCATATTAGCTTGAATGCCACATGACAGCATTACACAGCTATAAAAATGGACCCTGTCCCTTTGATATGTGCATTTTCAAAGCATGTGATTTGGCAGAAGTGAAATCCAAGACAACAAAGGCTCAAAAGTATGTGAAATATCATGGTTTTAAAATTCATGAAAACATACCGTATGTGAAAAACACACAACAAATGGCATCAACAAAGAAGAACATCTGTCTTAAATTGAATTCAAGCAACAGGCACATGATGGTCATATCTGTGCAGAATAAACAGGTTGACAAATCCTGCGACTGGGGATTTTAAATATCGTACTACAAAGTTAGAATCCCCTTCATGAAGAGTTTATTTTATCTACCCTTTGTGTGTGTTCATTTGTCATATTTTGAATAAGGTTTTATACAAATTCAACACATTTCTGATTTGAATTCTAATGCATCATTTCCATTCCAGACTGACTTTGAATATCTAACAAAAGCTTGTGTCAAGTAATACATAGTAAGGACAAAAACTGATTTGCAAGAACACAAATAGTCTGGTTATAATCCTGTTTTTCACCGATCACAGACCAGAATATTATAAAGCCATCTCAGTCATACAGGCCTGAGACCCTCAGCATGCATGTGTACAAGAAATACTGTACTTTAAGCTCATTAAATATTAAGCAGATATGGCAGCATCTGTAGTTAATGCTAACAGTTTAACTTAAACTTTGCATAACCATCTGTCAAGACAGGTTAGTATTTAGATATTTTATCATAATTTTGTATATGATTTCCAGACAGGGTTTTGTTATGAGCACATTATGTTGTGTAATAGTGGATCAACAAAATCTTTAGTTTTGACAACATTTAGCTTCATTGTGATGGCGCGTCTGCAGGTGCATAGTTCAAAGTGTGGTATTTCGTCCTTGTCAGTTTAATGTGTTTATTTTTAGCATTCATTGACCCTGCTCAGAATGAAGATTGATGTTGGATTCCCTCCCACTGCATTCCCAGGGTCACTCTCTCTGGTGCCCATGCTGAAACTCACACCATTAGCTATAGATTAAGGATGCTCTGGCGTCCTCCTGTCCCCTAGACAAAGTGACAAAGCAGGTGATTTGTGGCCCTTGCAGTGCTGTAGTTTAACCAGTTCCAGCCTAATTGACAGATTGGCTTCATGTGGCTCTGAGATAACTGAATGAGGTCAGAGGTTTGAAGTCGTACTTTACAATCAGAATTTGACCTTTTGTTCAGGATGGAGTATTATTTGTCACACAGACTAGGGGCTCTGCTGAACCCATCAGAAACAACCTTGATGTAGTGAAATATTAGCTTTGGATTTTCTTGTTTGATGAAGTAAAAGCGTGTTTCCATGTATTTAGAGACTAACAAGTACTGACATATTTTCTATAGTATTTTTTTATTTAATTATTTCTCTATTTTAGATTTCTTGTAAATTGAATCTTCCACTCAGCCTTTCCAAAGCAAAATTTGATAAACAACACTAAACAGGAGGAAAATTGATTTAACTCTCCAAGTTAATTATTCATTCAATAATTTCAGTGTGTAAGTCTTAACCTAAAGGATAAGACAGAAAACGCATTGGTCGTGTCTTTATGTGTTGCACGCTGTGTTGAACCCTGCTCTGTTCTATTATATAGTATATTAAGTCCTGGTTTGACTCTGAGATTCTCTTGTATTTCATCTCATAGAGCTATGATGCTGAGCTGAGATACTCACATTTTTATTCTTGCCACTAAATTATCTCTTTTGGCCCTCTCTACTCACCCTCTGGCTGTGAGCGGCTACATTATCATTATCTTGGCACCATCTGCCATCTGGAAGGCAT
The DNA here is from genome assembly GCF_001640805.2 of Lates calcarifer. NCBI lineage: Eukaryota > Metazoa > Chordata > Actinopteri > Centropomidae > Lates > Lates calcarifer. Next base: position 5,273,470 of record NC_066853.1, read on the forward strand.
ATGTTGTCTTCTTTTTGTGTGATACTTTCCCATGCGAGGGTTCCTGTAACGTTTAAATACATATTTCCATGGGGTCAGACTGTGGTTACAATCTATAGGTGTTTTGCACTAAAGCCTTTTCCCTCACAGCGGGTGCTATTGTATAAATTTAATAAAATAAAAGTGGCCTGTGTTGAAACTGTATCCCCATGTAATCCCTGTACTAATAAACACTCTTTATTAGCATTCCCTGACTAATCGCCTGCTCACTTGCTAATAAAAATCAAAAGCTCAGAGGGTTAGCATAGTTGGCATGTTTGACTGGTATTAACAGGTGTTACCATAAGCCAGATTGACTTCGGTTGTGGGGAGACATGCTGAGTTTTATATAGTCCACTCCGCTCCTTCCTCACAATAGACCCAATAGATAACAATTTACTGACTCACTTAATGCTGATTTGTGTATGATTAATGTGTTTATTTTCATACATGGCAAGTTGATAGTGTTCATGTCAGCATGAAATAATGTTAAATGACTCAGTTCTCATTGTTTATGCTATGCTTCACTATTTCATGGATAAAAGTTAGTATTAATTGATATTGTACAACTCAAGTACATTTGAGCACATATAAGTAAGAGGTTATTATTCTGTGGTGGCATTAAAAGCAACAAAGGCTTGTAGTTGTTTATTTTCTAATACAGATGCTTTGTCTTTTTGTGGCAGTAGTCTCTCCTTTGGCGGTGTAGTGAAGTTGAATGAGTATCATGGAAAGCAGCCCAAGGATGTTGTGGCTTTCAGATTAATCTCCAGAGATAGTGAGTGGAGATGGAAAATATCATAACACTTCCATCTAAAAGAGGGAATTATATTTCCCATCAGATCAGTTGTGATTGCTGAATCTGTACCCTAATTTTAAGTACATTTTGTATCTTACATTATAAATGCTCTTTTTTGCTTTATAATCCATTTGCATAAACTAAAAAATTAATATAAATGACAAATTCAGCTCTCCTTGGCCAGTGGATGTTCTATAAACATATTTTGCCAAAAACCAAATACTTTGTCCAACCAGAAAATGGCTCATATCCAATGTCTAGGAAATTGTATTTGGTCTGTGTGTTTATTCCTTCCAGCATTACAGTTGAGTTGATTTGTTTTTCCTCTGTGTTCCCAATAATATTAAACATATTACTTCAGTTCTGGTATTCTGTACTCTTGAGTTTTTCATGTTGTTGAACATCCGATGATCATTTAGTTAATTCAAGGATGCATGCTTACTTTACCTCTGGGAAATTTACAAGTAACTAGCAGGCAAAGCTAACTTCCTACATGTCACGCTAGAGAGAAGATGAGACAAAAACAAAAACCAGGAGGAGGGCAGAGCACAGCACAATAATTAGCAGCTGTCATCATGATGCTTGTATGGCAGAGGAAAGTTTTTATATTTTTGCTTACTGCAAGCAGCAGTTATCGAAGAGCTGTCCTGGAGCCCATTTAACAACAGTAATTTGTAAGCATTGTGTACATTCAGATTACAAATCAGAGTTAATGTCTTTCTGTCTGTCTCTTGGACTTTACCATAATACAAAATTAAACCCTTTTCTACTTTGCAGATAACCTTTTGCCACTTGGCATCTAATGCCGGTAGTTAACCCACACAATGGGACAGAGGAGTGGTGCTGTGCAGCCCATAAACACAGCATGTCAGTGGCCGAGCAGACATGTGGCATGCTGAAGGCTAGATTTAGATGTCCGGACAGATTTGGAGGATCTTTCCTGTACAGCCTCTGCAGAAAGTAGAATCAGCATAATTAATGGCAGGTTTGGTGTTACACAACATGTGTTCAAAGAAGCAAATTTCAGTGCCAGATGATAAGAATAGTAATGCTGACTGGAGAGGTAGTTAGAAGAGGAAGAGGAGGAGGGAGATGAGGTCCAGAGGCAGGATAGAAAAAAGGCTTTAGACACTGTCTAACAACCGTTAATTAGTAGATAAATTAAATGTCTTTATACAGACATTCATGGTCATCTGAGAGCAAATTCTAATAACTCTGGTGATCCCTGACTTTTCCCCAGGTGCCACCATGAGCTTCACATTTGTGGTTGTGAATTAAATAAGAACTGACTGAAATAAACTGCCAGCTAGATGAATTACCCCATGACAACATTAGCATTTTATTTACAAAGAAATTAAACAAAGCAAAAAAGAGTAATTGGGTGAAAAACAATCATAATCACAGAATCCCTGTAATCAATCACAGGGAACCTACAATATGACAAAAAAAATTGCTATCAATCATAAATCATTCAAAGATAAATGAGTAGAAAGGTAGTTTGCAGACTTGATGCACCTGTCTGCAATGTATTATCTCTGCAAACACAACACACAGACACAGCTTTTTCTTTTAAGTATTTTCTTCCCACAGAGAGTTGCCCCCTTCCCTTCTCTGTCGCACATTTGGACAGACGTCCAAGGACAATGTCTTGACATCGTTTTATGACAGGCTTACCTTAAATGCTTTTGCTGCCACTGGGGAGTCACTAAAATCATCATCAACACTTTAGATGTGATAAGTGGAATATAATGAGACAAAAGGACAAAGTTGCCCACTATACATCTGAGGTGTTGTGAGCATCAGCTGCACCAGGAGCTGTCTTTCGACCTTAGTATCTGCAGCTCTCACCTTCTCAGCTTCAGCACTGGTAACAAATCCCTAAGGAACACACTGCTCGCTTTATCCTGTGTTGACCACTCCGTCTCCTTTCTCCTGCAAGACAGTATGGCCTTATTGTCATGAGACAGCTGAAGCAGGCCAGAGGCTGTCAAACATATCACAAATATAATGAAATGGGCCCCAGAATGGCATTGTTAGCTACATGGATCGATGACATTCTTCATTAAATACATCAACTTTGGTACACTTGGCTGCTGAGCAAACCTGAATGTGTCCAGAACTCCTACGTCTTATATCTCAGCTACAACAGAAATGTTACAAAAGATTTGTCTCTGTTCATTTTACTCAATTTTTAATGAGGCCCAGTGCTTCCCCCAAGTCCTTTTTGCACTTTCTAGCTCCTTGATTCATGTTGCACTTCTGACTCTGTGCAGTGTTCAATTTGTGTGAACTTTTAAACAAACACTGCATGTAACTGGATAGTGAAATGTGAATTAAATAATAATAATATAATAATAAATCAAATGTAAAATAGACAAAAGTGCAAATAAAGATATTCCATATTCTGTAATACTGAAAGTTATGGGCCTTTCTGTATTACAGAATGTGTGATGATCTTGTAGCTGTCTGCATTCATTTTGGTTTGTTATGGTTCTGAATGCCTGCTGGACAGGTTTCCATATGTTCAAAATTAGTTAAGAAACCCTATGTGTTACCCTTTTAGATCAAAGCAAAGTGGTCAATTCATCTTTCTGTCTTGAGGGGCATTTATTATGCTGACTGATTTGTATGGACAAATTAAGTTCATGCAGCACTCTGTTTTTTAAGTTCCAAAGTAGGAGAAGCCTTTTATGTGGAAACTGCCCGACTAATTGAGTGGATGGATTTCCCAGTTTTACTCTCACTGAAAAGCAAGAGAAATGATTCTTTCTTCTGATTCTGGGAGACGGACTCTCTTTGTAATTTGAAAGAACTGTGACATCTTTAAAAAAACGACTTCACACAATCACGTTTGTCACAGAGACTGAAACTGAGCCGTACAGTATATACTGGAGCTGTGTGCATTTAGTGTTTTCTTACTGCATGGTGGAATGGGTGGAGGCGTGATGTGTTTCCATATTAATTTCAAAGGTTTTCTACAGTGATGGAATATTGTACTTTTTCCATAGTGCTGTGATTCTGGTTTGAGAAGTCTCTTTTTATTATGAGCCTTGGCTCTCCAGGTAGGAGCAAACAAAAGGCCATTTACAGCCATTATGGATGAGTGTTTTGTATTTAAAACAGATTTTTTAGTGTCGCTTTAAAACTGTAAAAGGTGTCCACTTTTATTGCACCTGTGATTCTTATTGAGCAGTCACTGTCAAAACCTGATTCTTTCCTTCACTCTGGCTGTTAAACTACAATACAGCAGGGTTAACACAGGACCATGATGGCAGATTTATTTGGACAAAGACCATGTCAATGGTGCTGATATTAAGTAGAGCTGAAAAATGTCTTTGTATTGTCAAATAATTTTCATCTGGACGCTGTACTGACACCAGCTCCACTCCATCTGTCGAGCTGTCATTGATCATCACAGTCTGTGATCGTATCTGTTCTTCTAAATTGTAACAGCATTTAGTCTGGCAGGACACATTTTCAACATTATTGCAATTACATACTCAAAAGATTACAGAAGGTATCAGGGGACCACAGAGGATAATTGTGACAAAATTAATGTAATACTATCAGTGGGTTCTGGCTTTAGATGATACACCAAAGGATTTATATATAAGACATGAAGGGGAGATCTGCTAAAGTGAAATTACATGAATTCCCAGTTTCCTCGACCATGGGACTGTGGTACTGACTGATATTTTAATGTTAATGTTTTTCTATGCCCAATGTATCTATCTGTACAGTGCTGTTATGGAATAGTAATGCAAAGTCTGCAAAGTATTGACATCCTATGAGTTTTTGGCTCATTAATCAATATCTCATTGTTGCCTCTATGTGGTAAGAGTAGCCTGGGAGGTTGTTTAATTTAACATGTTAGGGTTGTATCGTGCAACAACAGGACTGCATATTGATCCTGGGAAAATTGAGCAAAATTGAAGATATCCATTACTGTTAAACAGTAAACCTTTCTCCATTAACTCCTAATGAGCAGTTGATGCTGTGGTCCTCAGAGAGAGGCTGAGTACAGTGCAGTATATTCAACACTTTCTTCAGCTACAGCTGGAAAGGTGCCTGTGTTTTTCAGTACTAATTACCCACTTGTTGCGGTTTCCAGATGGCTATTCACTTCTGACAGTTGCAGCTTAATCACATGTCACTGCTTTTTCTTTACACTGAAAAGTCAAGATTTTTTTTGAAAAAATAACAGCCTCATGAAAAATGTCAAACCTCAATCTGAAATAGCAAGTTAACTTTACATTCTTGTTTTCTCCATACATGTGGTACAGTGTGCAAAAGATCCAGGCTGCAGAGAGAGGGCTATATAAGGATATGGATAATTACATACTTTTTAATGAGAGGTAAAGAAAGAGAAATTGTGCCTGATTATGCAACAGGCTGGCAATTTTCTTGCACTATTCACAACTTCTATTTGAGTTGCTCTGACACCAGGCTTTCATTTTAGGTAATCAAAGCAGGTAATCATAGACGGTTTGAGGTCTTTAAATTTGGAAGCAGCAGCTGCAAGAACGTGTGTCACCGTGAGATCCATTTAACAGTTCAGGAGCTTTTGATTGTATCCCGTAGTCTTCATCAGCAGATGGAGTTTGCTCAGCTGTATGTCGATTGCCAACTTTTCATGTCATCGGAGCACTGGAAGGCCTTTTTGTTGATGGTGGCATGAAAGATGAGGTTTAAAGGTTCAGCTTGTTGGCCAACATAGACAATTAGTCCATAAAGAGCTCAGAAAAGACATTAACCCAAGGAAGAGGAGGATCATAGGTCACAGTCCAAAGCCAAAAGCTACAGAGTAGCTGCTAAACTAATAGTTTAAAAAGATTGTTTTCTTAACCACACAGTAGATATCATGTTCAACCTATTGTATGTGTCATTCTCATTATTAGTATCATAACCTATAAGTTATAGCAAGATCTATCATCACCTGTCGCCTTTATGGCCTACTGGTTTCAAGATTCTGTAAATTAATAGACAATATAGAGAGACACTGTATATGCAAACTAACAAAACATAATTTTCACAATGTGCTATAAATGAGCATCATTAAGATTTCCCCAATATTTTTTCAGCCATTTACAGTCAGTGTAATCAGTCACTGTCATTTATTGTAAAATGACACACTCTGAGCAACTCTGGCCTGTCAGTCTCTAACTTCATGTCTTCCATCATTTCAAGAGGGGAAAGCTCTGGAGGCTATAGGCATATTTGAAAAATTCGAGGCTCATTATCTGCACCAAAGTAGCACCCCTGGGCACCACACCGTACTGACACTGAGTCAGGCTCTGGTCCCCAACAATTAGAAATCTGTTTTTCTGAAACCAGAAATAGCCTTGGCTTCTGTCTGCCAGTTGACTTTAATTATCCAGTCACTCTTTATAGTCCTCCATCTCAGACTATCAGGTTTCTATTCAGTCAGTGGCCTTTTCTTGTTTATTCTCAATCTATAATCATTAAGCTTGATAGATTTCTTTGACTGAATGTGTCCAACCATTCAAAGCAACTGAAGTAATAATCAAAGGTGTTTTTTTTGTTTGTTTGTTTTAATTCATTTATGCGCAATGATATTCAGATCAGAATCTACATATAACAACATATTCCTGAACTAGAATGTCTTAGTAACTGTAAGACTTTGTGCATCAAGTGCAAAATGCACATAGACACATCTACACTGACATATTGAGCAGTATCACGCCTTGGGGAGTGTGATTTTCACTTCACAGTTTATCAAAGAATATACTCAGAGTGTTGCAGAGACAACAGATTGTCCCTGCCTGCAGATTCAGCTGTGCACTGTTTGTCATTCTGTTAAAAAAAAAAAAAGAAACGTTTAACATATTTGTTCACTGAAAGGGACTGGAGGATTGTTGCCAAATGCTTTTCAAAGAAGAACTGAAATCCTCAAAAAGCCAACCATTGAGTAGCTGGATGTCAATTTGATCAAACAATAAGCAGCCTCGCTCCCCGAGGTGTTTTCCTCCATCACTATGACCCAACACACCAAGATACAAACAGTATACTGTAGATTTAAGCCCCTATGTGCCAACTTGCCAGCATGAGGACACAAAGCTTTGTCAGTGAACAGAAAAAAAACTAAATGGTATAATTCACTGTGTTACCCAGTGACTCACAGCTGGTTCATCTATTACAGTGGCAGGCCATAACGTCCATGTCATTTTCCTATAATCTTAAGGATTTATGGTCTCCATTGTGCTGTGTAGGGGAATGAAAACTATGGAAAGAGATGAGGATCAGTCTTTCAGGCAACACTAAGCTCATTTCTTCAGTCATGTTCTCATCGCTTGTGTCACCAGAACAGGATGTGATGAATTAGTTTGTCCTTGCTTTGTGTGGATGCTCAGTTGAGTTTGTTTTGGAGCCTCATTAGTGAAGCAATTTGCATAATATGTTTTCGTGCATAATGTCTATGTGTACTCTTAGCAGCATGAAAACATAAATTTGATGAGATGTTTATTTTAAAGATGACTCAGAAGTTATATGTGTGTGTACATATACATATATATATATATATATATATATATGTTAAGTTAAATGTGAAATTTATACATTTAATTCTACAAAATGCTTCCTACTAATTTTCTGTCAAAACAAACCATCAAAGTAATCCTTTACTTTACTTCTTGCTCAACAGCACTGCCGATTTTTTAGAACCATGATTACCACATATACAGCAACAAGATGAATCTTCATGTCAGTGCCCCGGATACACCTAAAATTTCAATTTTGCTTAGAAGTATATTAATAATTCATGTCTGGCACCATGCAGTCAAGAGGCTAGGTGACTTCAAGTGTGTTATTTTGTGTAATAAATCAGTAGCACTCTTGTGTGATGTCAGAATTATTTCTTTCAGTCTGCTGTGGAGCAGCACTGGAATATCAACTGTAAACTCATTTACTTGCTAATCAAAAAAATGTTGCCCTCATTACTTAATACCTCATATATGAACATGCACAACTGTGATTCAGCAAACACACCCAGACATATTTAAACAACAGTGCAACAGTTATTTATGGGTCTGGGACGGGCTAAATTAAACTCTACCCATTCCTCTCCCCGCGGTCTCTGGCTAGATGTCTACATTTATTTAGAAAATTTGTGTTTGCAACCTACAGGTTTAGTAGCTGCTGTGAGGAGCCCTGATTATAGCAAGCTAGGAAACTGCTCATGGTATCAATTACTGTGACAACCTGACAAGCCAATGTAACCATTAATGTATTTTTAACAACCAAATTGTTAATCTGAATACATTGTATTTAGACTGATCAGTTAAATCATCTTCTGTCTAACTGTAACATTTGTTGTACGTGATCATATCATGTAAACCTCACTAAATCCATCATCATCAGAGGCTACTGCTGTCTATGTCAAGCAGACATTTCAGCACTTGATTTGGCCAGCTCTGTCTCTCTCCTTACTACTCCTCTGCCCTTGGAGCTCACACACATCTATCTGTCAGTCTGTCAAGCTGTCTGTCTGCCTTTAAGCAGAATATCCCAAACACATGAATAAATTTCCACGAAATGTAGCAGACAGATGGACCTTTCAAATAACTTTTTTTTTTCAGTAATGTTGATTTCTGCCAGTAAATTATTGGAATGTTACACTTAACTAAGAGAGATTCACACTTTATTTCTAAGGTGATTTTTGCAGGGTCAAGAAATCCATATGGACACTATAGAAATCCATATGGACACTATAGTAACATCTAATGGTAACCAGTTGGAACTGCAACATCAGCGATCTCATTTCCTCCTCCACAAGTCTCTGCCATGTATAAAGAAGTCTCAAAGTCAGTTCTGTTACTGTTCATCAAGTCTTTCAGTTCATTTTATTATGAGCTCCTGTTCTTGCTATTGAGGCCTCTTATGTTAATACTGTGCAGTGGGCTGACCGATAAGAGGGACACTATTATAAAATGCATTGCCGCAGCAGTAGAGTCAATACCTCTCTGACTGTGTCCACAAAAATTAGCATTTTTAGACTGAGTATATCTTAAGAAGTTAAACATGAAGATGTCAGTGACCATGTTCAGAAAACACTTATCTGAGGCAATGGCATATTATTATTATTATTATACTTATAATTTTTATGACATGTCTTTATCAGACAGTTCAAAAGAACAGAAAGACATAAAGGAGAAAAATTGCATGTTAATGATGCATGCTAAAAAATGCCTTAAAAAAGCATAAAAAGTTAACAGCCTATCACTTAATTTTCCTTCTCTGATTTCAAATAAGACTAAATTTAAGCCAACAGAATCAACATTAAATGTTCTGTTGTCTTTTGAGACTTATGACATACATACATGTCAGCACACTCATATTCATAGACTTCCACATAAGAGAGGTCATTACAGTTCACAAGATAAATAGACTGTGCAGTTTATTCAGAGAAACTGTGGGTGAAAAAGCATAACCCTATAATCTATGTACAGAAGTAGCTGCTTATGATTTGCTGACAGCAATATCATATTAGTGGTAATTATACTAATTTGGTTACCATTCATTTGTGTGTGTGCAGGTATTTTGTAAATGAGGAGAATCAATGCAACATCATTGTGAAAAAACATATAGTAATCATAGCTGTTAAATTTAGCAGTGAACAACCATTTGTCTTGCTGTTGTTTCTGGAGAGGCCAAGAAAAATTGTCTCTACCCCACGCTTGTTCTGTATATTTATTACCTCACATCTTGTATACAAAATGTATGTGAAAGAGTCTTTTCATGAATCAGTGCTAGAGGAGGAGGGGGAGTAGAAAATAACAACTACAGATTCCTCTCCATTCTTCTGCAGCTGCCAGATAGGCTGCTGAAGACGATGTTGGAGAATACTGCAATTACTTTACCAGTACTGATGCAAAGCCTGCAGATTCTCCTACATCTGCCACTGTTAGTTTCTCTCATTTCCCCTCTCCATATCTCTGTTTTTTCTTCCTCCCTTTTATTCTTTCTCTCCTGTACTTACAGACTCATAACAGCATTAAATTGTACAGTGCAGCAGGCTGTGCAGTATAGCTATTTATGGCAAATTAGTGACACGCGTGTAGATAGCCTGGCTTATTTACCATGTCATTCACAACTCACAGCTGTCTCAGTTGATGGGTCAGAAATAGGATAAACCTAACAGCCCTGAAACTACCACAAAAGTAGAAAATGAGCTTGAGAACAGTTCAGGTTTCCAGCTTTTCTTTAAACACATGGTGACATTTTGAATTTTCTCCAGTTGCTCATTGGGTGGCAGCATGGGCTAGTTATTCACAGGACTACTGTAGCTGTTGACCAGAGGAGCTCAGGTAAAGCTTCATGCTGTCAGCCATCTCTGTCATTAATGAATTAAGCAAACATTTATCACAAATGGCATGCTAGCATCAATAGCTGCAAATTTACAGCTTGATTACTTGTTACTACCTTTAGCAATGCTAGTAGGTCATTTTACAGAAAGACAGTTGTGTAGTAAAGTGCACAGGCTTACTTCCCTGAACTCATCACTTCTGTGGTATTAAATGAGAATTTAAATGAACCTCATGGTGATAAAACGAAAAGTGACATGTTCCACCCAGCCAAGTGAAGGTTGTTATGTGTTGAGGCATGTGGAACTGCTCTTAAATATACTTATACTCATTAGAGGATATAAATGCACAGTGGATGAAATAACAGAAACATATAGCAACAAATATCATGTTTAGTTTAAAGACAGTTTGTGAGGCCATACTTGGTGATGCTGCTGGCTTTCTCCAAAATCACACCTTCATTCATTCATTAACCACTTCCTATAAAAGACACACAGTAAATTGAGGTCTGTCAGACAGACAGTTATCAAACTAATCACCATCATTTTGTATCATCATTGACGCATGTATAGAGTCACACAACAGTAAATGTGCCTGTAAAAAGTGCAGGATTGTTAGAAGAAAGACATGCATGTGCATACATTTCACACTCTTATAAAATGGCCGACTGTAAATATAGTGCATTATATTGTAAATACAAAGTGATTTCACACACAGTCATTGTCTTATACTGTAAGGCATTACTCTTATTTTGTCCATGTTACCTAAATGCAAAGACAGCAGCTGCTCTGTGTATGCGGGCTAATGGATAACTTAGGTTTTATGAGTTCATGAGCTGTCCAGTCAGCAGTAATGTGGTGAGTGTGAATGGCAGAGTAGTCATTCAGTGTGTACCTTGAATTACTTTCAGTGACTGCTCATTACAACAACAGCACCTACAGATTTCCTATTCCTCAGAGCCACTGACTACTCATTGTAACAGAACCCTCTCACGGTTTAATTGGAGTTTTATCAAACACTCGCTCTTTCAGGAGTAGTGTACCCAACTTTGAAAAAACAGGCAGCGTACCTTTCTATCACACTTACAGTATGTCATTATGTGGTGATTTAGGAGAAGCAGGGGAGATGCTTCAGTTGGGTCCAATTGTTTAAAAAAAAAACAAAAAAAAAACAGTTTCTCTAAAGCTTTGATTGATTGCTACCAGTAACTCATTCACAGATCTACTGTAGTTATACACTGAGCTGTAGTCCCTCAATGGAGCTTTGTGGTTTGCTTCAGGTTAATTATATTAAACAAATGCACAATAATAGATCATGGAAGATGTTGTAAGTCACGTATCTCTACAGAAACTTTTATCCTTCTTTTTAGCAGTTTGTGAAGAGTACCAAAGCTGCATTTAACCAAGTTTTAATTTGCCGTGGATAATGAACCGAGTTGAATTAATATATCTCATTCACTTTGGTGTAAAAGTGAAATTTATCTAAATCTTACTACCTTCAAGGGTCAGTTCCAATAGCTGTAATAGTCCTCATGCAAGTGTGAAAATCCATTAACTGTCCTAGTGAGATAATCTGTCTTTAGTATGTCTATGCTTCTTAGTTGTCTCTAAACTCTATAAAATGGTTGCATGTGTTGTGTATATAAAACGCTTTGTGCTGTATATTAATATTAAGCAATTATTCACTCATGTTTTCCCTCAGGAGACAGGTTTGCAGCACAGTTGTTCAGTGTACAGAAACCTCTTTGAAGTTCAATAGAAACAATTAACCCCTTTTTGTAGCTTGAGAGGAGCAGACTAATGGAAGTCAATCAGAAGCCATGTTTTTGATGAGATATGGGGGTTTATCCTAAGTGGCCAGATAGGAGGAAAAAACATTGGATGGACTGCATAGTATAGTAAATTCACTTCTAAGGTAAAATAGCCCTGCAATGGAAATCCCAATCCATTTATGGCTTGATTTTAATCTCTGTTCAGCAAATACACCTGTAGGATCAAAATCAATCTTAAAAGTTAACTGACAGATTTGAGCTGTAGAAGCCTCAGTCAGCCTTTTTAAAGAGTCTTACTGCCCTGGTAAGAAGTCTTTTGTGACAGTGAATGATGTTGATTGTGATCACATAATAACTGTAGATCTGTCTCTGTCTGGTCTGTCAGACTGTCTGTCTCTTTCTCACTGTCACTTCTCCATCAATAGAAACATTGTTCAGGTTCTCCAGAATCCAAGAATTGAGCCGTTTCTGCCCGACAACAGCCTTTTTGCATGCTCCGTGCACAAGGCCCCAGAAAAAGTCACGCTCAGAGGGAGGTGTGGAAACACACACAAATGCATAAACACACAGTTTAATCACACACTGGCAGACAGGCGGCCCACATTGTTTGTCTGTAACCTTCAACCCTTTGTTCCCAAAGAGGCGGAGAAGGTCAGGCTTCATGATCTGTGACATAACAAGTCACTGCAGCCAACTGTAATCTTCCCCGTTTGTGCCATCTTTTAGGACTGGCCAGTCACTGATAAAGGTTAACTTGGTGGTGCAGAAAAGGATCAGATGGTACGTAGATTTACTCATTAGTGTGGAAATATATCTTCCAGTCTCACACAGGTCCTGTTAACATGAACAGGTAGAGTGAATGTGGACATAAATGTTGCAGGGTTGTTGATATTTTACAACGTGATGGCAGCAAAAACAGGAAAATACGAAGGTCAACATAGTCTGTATCATAATGAAAATGGCAACAAAACAATATGTGAAAGTGATTTTCCTGGTCACATTGTAGATCACATTGTTTTCCTGTAGTCCAACCTGAGATCGTGTGTGTTGATTTAATAATTAGAAATAGCTCATTAAATGTTTTTAATGGATTAATTGTGCTTTTTCTAGTGAATAAATCAGAGTTTGGAAGATGTGACTCCAGCGGTTAGAATCCCGTAGCTGCACACAGCACAGCACAAATACCTGCTCAACATGTACTACAAGTCATGAATATGATTATAAAATTAAAATTAAAATCTTAAGTCGATCAATCAGGAGCAGCACTCAGGCCAGTAAGAGGTTAAAAGGAGGGAGGTCATTGTGGTGTTTGGTCAGACACTGATAGGTCACTGCTCAGTGGTCTGCTCTCTGCGGCTCTCATCCGTGAAGAACGGGGCTGCGGGTCTCCGCCTCCGAGATGCACTGATTTGAGTTTGTTATTCCGCCGGGCAAACAAAGCAGCACACTCCACGGGATTTACTTTTACCTGTCAGCATGGATGAGTACCGTCTGTGAAGTTATCCTCCGGGTTTGGCGGCGTGTGAGCCAAGTGGACGGACAAGTTTGTAGAAGTTGGCGAGGGCGAATCGAAGGTAAAACGCAGCTCAGAGACGCCGATGAAACGTGTCAGACTTTTACCGGGGTTTCCTGAGGTTTACTGCTTTGTTGTAGTTTCTTTGTCGATAAAAGTGTTGCGCTGTCAGTCTGAAATGCACACACCGATACGAAGTCAGTGAAGTCGGTAAAAGCAGCAGTTTAATAAAACAGATGAAAACTCAGCGTGCGACAGAGATTCGCTATTTATATGTCGAGATTGATTAAATACATTGATTTAAGAGCGCTGGGTAAACAGTTAATTGATCACCCGGCAGCAAACAGACGCTATAATCCGGAGTATTTGCAGGCTGTAATTTCCTGCATCGTTGTGAGTCAAGGGCTTTGATGCACTTGCACTTGTTGTCCAGTTCCTGCTGCCTGTCTGAGACAGATGCTGCTGTGTCTGCATCACCAAACTTTACCAAGTGTTAAAATAAACAGAGCGATCATAAATCATTGTTCTAACATCAAAACTCGGTGTTCTTGTTCTGTGGAACAGAAACTCCCAGTGCCTTTTAACTTTAGGCTGTTTTAACATGTATCAGTCGCAGGTTTTTGTGGGTTAGATGCCTGATGTTTCACGTGTGTCTGCGTTTCATTTATCCTTTGAGACCATCTTGGTAAGACCACATCTTACTATACTTACTATAGCTGTGATGTCTCCTCTGTATGAAGAGAGACTTTAATTACAGACTGTTTATTCTAGTTCAGTTTAAATAAGTGGCCAGTATTCTCTACATGAAAAAGCTTTTTAAATGATGTTTCATATGTAGTATTGCTGCAGTATTGATCATGCTGAAAAGAACAAATGGGGATTCAGGGTATTACTGTGTGCATATAGGCCATAATTTGATACCTGTAGTCCACCAGTCAAATAATGTCCTACTTCTGTGTTTTAACCTCGGCACTTGTTGCCGCGTTCACTCAGCAGACCTGTATACAGTTAAAGCTTCTAACAAAAAGTTTCAAGTCTAAGAATCTGTTGTTGGTATCTGTTGTGAGCCTTAGGTCGATTTTTTTTATTTATTTTTTTTTTTCACATTACTGTAGCTAAAAGGTTTTCGGACTTGTTTCTCTGTAACACTCCACTGATCAGCAGAGTTCTTCCCATAAAGTTTGCATACTTAGAGGCACCTTGTTTACTGTCACATTCATGTAATCTCTGTATTTCTGGCAACTTAAAACTAATTTAAAACAACAACAACAACAACATGTCTATATGAACATTGCGTGGTAGTGACTGACACTAATGCTTGATTGGCTGGTTTTATAGTGTGACTGCTGTCCAGCTGTTTGAGACGACCCATCTACTGAGTCTGCAGTTTGTCCCCATGTGTCAGAGCAAGATCTTGTTCAGTTCAGTGTGTGTGTGTGTGTGTGCATGTGCATATACATACACACATAGTCTTTACAGGTTTCTGTGTGGTTTGTCTCTGACATTTTTCTTTCATACAGTAGGAACATGTGACATTTGAAGTCAAAAGAGAAACTGTTAAAATGAGCATATTAAGGGAACATGCTGACATTTTGAAAAATACACTTGATTACTATCTTAAGTAAACACAAATAAATAGAACAGTCTCAATTTCTGTTCAATCTCCTGCTCATAATTCTAGGATTTATTCACCCTAGTTTAATACAAAAATTGGAAACCTTTCAGCAGCCCACTTGTGCATGTAAATCACATTCAGAATTAAACTGTGAAAACACTGTGTTTTGGGAAACAGTTACAACAGGTGTTAGAGCTATTTTTTAACCATCACAGTGACTGCAGCATCCCAGTAAACCAAGCTACATCCAGAAAACTCTACTGCTGTTGTGGAGTTTATTACTGTGAAAAGGCCTGTAGCTCACTCAGAGTAAAACAACAACTTGCTCCCAATGAGAGCAGTTAGTACACTTAACAGTTTGTGACTGTTTCTGTAGCCAGAAACTCTCCCTCTCTGAATGAGACCACTTTAAATGCACCTCACAGTCTGATGTCTCCCAGTTTCCGACAGCCCCTCTTCTCTCAGCTGTTTGTGACTGTCAGGCCTGGGAAAATGCCTCTTAACCCCACAGGAAATGACAGTTGGTGAACAAACCAAGCTGTTGCTTGCAGTTGTTTCTACCTCAGTGTTCCTGTAAATAGTTTCATAGATTATGTTCAAAGATGAGATTCTTCAGGGTGATTTCAGAGGGGTTTTTTGGACACACACTGCAAAATTCCTTTGCTTGTGCCAGCTGCTTGTGCTTGTCATTGTTCTCCTGTTTATTTCAGTCTTTGTTCTGGTGATAGATTCTCATACAGTGCCATATTTAGTGTCATCAGGTCTGGAGAAAATGTAGGTTTTGTGGGCTGGACTTTTTTCCTGTTTTATACTCTGTGTGGTCTAAGCATGGGTTTCATGTGTATTGATATTTGCTAAGCAGTCTTAAATCGGTTTGTGCTCTTTTCTCATTGTAGTGTTGTTTCTGAAAAAGATCTGGTAAAAACTTATGCCAGTAGTTGCTGAAAGACTTTTAAAGGGCTTTCAGCCTTTAGTTGGAATACCTGACTAGAAGAAGTAAATACAAATCATCAAGTCATGGGAAGTTGATGTGAAGATGTTGTGAACACAGAGCTAAAAACTGGCTCAGTTTCACATCCTCTGACAGGAGGAGATCATTATATCTCCTGGAGCTCTAAAAACACCACCACCTGCTGATTTGCTGATTCTTCTTTGATTTTAGAAGTATGAAACTGGTGCATTACTTTCTCGTTATGGTGGAATTACAGCAGATTATACACCATCTTTGAAACCAAAAATGAACCTGCCAGTTCATTTATAATTTTAGATGAGGACAGTTTTGATCCAGATTTCATCACTATTTTAGCAGCAGAGTTTGAGCCACTTGTACAGGATTAGTGCAGTGTTAGTACAGCCAGATGGAAATCTACAGCGACATAAACACATCTCTTATATTAGCAATACCAAATGTGAGAGGCAGTATAGCATGACAGACTCAAATAGAATGTTTTGGCAGCGGTTCATTAACTAACGTCACTTAACAGCTCATAATTACTGTCATAAAATGACAGTCTAATAAATCAAATCAGTCCTAATTCAGACAAAGTTTGCTGCCATGTTGATTATAACACTGTTTAGAACCATAAGCTTCTTTTTGAATGAAAATCCAGAGCTTCCTGTTTGATTTTTCTCAGTTTGTGTGAAAGTGAATTGAGTTTTTTGTTGCAATTATCATTGCATTTATTAAGGCTTTTAAGGGCAGATACTGATCAGATTCTGCTAAAGCCACTGCTTTTCCCCTGTTTTATCCATGCTGAACTTTGTGAAGAATGTGGAGGTGATATAGGTAGAAAATGAAGCATTGATATACACCTCTATTTTTCAAATTTATTCAGAACGGATTCTGGATCAACTCTGTTCATTCACAGCATTTTTAGTGCATACAGTACCCTCAGTTTACATGCAATCATTTTGGATTCATTCTTGGATTCAGTTTCAACATCCTTTCATCATAGTTGTGAAAGAGATTCAGCTGAAATGTATCTTCATTGCAGTCTCACATGTACTAGATACTGTGTTGTACTTCACCAAAGAACTGTGCCTGCTTCCATAGGGTAACAAGGCTATTTTTAGAAGGCAGGGTGCCTAAATAAGAGATGAAAGCTTGGGTTTTGATCAGTACAAAAAGTCTCTATAGACATGGACGAAAGAGACAGAAGAGGGAGACGGTTTTCTGATGAGGGTGGGACATAGGATTGCCTGCCAGCTTTCATTGAAAAGGATGTACTTAGGGCACATCGTAATGGATAGTACTGTTTAAGTAGCTTAATGCCACAGTTTATACATAAAGTCAAGGAAACATTTGTGAGGAAGCCTAGTGGGACTGTCTGTTAGCCTGCCTTTTTTAAAAATAAGTAATAAATTACCAACATGATTCATGTCTGAAAATAACATTGCTACGATATTTATATTTACAATGAAGGCATTTTACCATAAATAACTTCTCTGGCTCATGAACAGCGCAGCAGCAGAGCTGGAAGAAAGAGAGTGGTCTGTTTTGAATCCAGTCATTTACAGGACAATGTGTTCCTTCATTCTTCTTTACAGCGAGTCGGTGTGCGCTCAGATGCCAGTCAGACTGGAGCTCCAGTAAGATTTATACAGTAGATTAGCACAGGAAAGGGGAAAGGTAAAACAGGGTTGTTACAAGAGCAGACTTTATAATCTCATCATAGCTTCACAGCGCACACAATATTTGTCCGTCAGTACACATGATGTGCTCCTCCACAAGCAAGTAATTGCTCAATGATAAGGTTTACATGGGGAGTGGAGGCTGTTTAGTATGTAGCCCACATCATAGCACACATCAGTTGCATCATGCCTGTGAGAAAAAGGCTATGCAGACACAGCATATAAATATTTTATGTGGCAATATTATTTCATCTTATGTGTCTCAGTTTTTTTGTTCATTCCTTTGAACAGCACTTTTATTGAAGGGGGTCTAACATTATATGCATCAAATTTCACTTAGTTTCTGAAATTGTCTTACATGTGTTTTTATTTTAACCTAATCACTGTAATTAATATAAGTCATTTCAATGGTAATTTGCTGTGAGCACATCCAAACAAACCTTTCAAAACTGCTTCTGTTGTATGGTGGTGTATTAGGCTTGAATATTGAGGTTGTGTTGAGGGACATGTGGTTGCCTTTGGCACTTCCTGTCTTTTGCTGGTTAGTCATAGACCCTGTGACTGATGCAGTGATACCAACAGTAAACCCCTGCCTCAGCCCACCAGCAGCTCTCTGTACACTATTTTCGCCAATTTTCTGCAAATATTTTCTTGTTGCATTTACCTGTTGAGGAGACAACAGAATAAATGAGTAAACATGCACTCTGCCTACCGTTTGAATAAATTTCAGATCTGTTTTGGCGTCATGCCTTTACTCAACAGCTATGGTAGCAGCAGCTCAAATTATATCCACTGTCACAGCTGTAGCATCACCAATCACATTTTAATCATTACACTTAAGTGAAGTGCTTGGGTGAATAATTCACCTTTTTATTGTGAAACGTCCTCAAGGTTTACTTGACTTGAAGGGGAACAGTATCCAGAGAATTGTTATCCTGTGTCTTCCCAGAAAATAATAAATGTTGTATTGCATTAATAAGCTGCTTAATTTGAGGTGTAGAATTACCCATATAGACATGACTTCTGTACTCTGATGATTGTTACAGCATTCTCCTCATTGTAGTAGTTCTTTTCATTTTTTATCCACCATGACAAAGAGATTTCCAAGTCCTCAGAAGCTGTATGTTTCGTGCCCTTGTAAAGAATTCATTTGACTAATCAGAGCACTTTATGCTGCATGTTTTTTCATGAGTGTTTGTTTAATCAGCATTAGCATGCCTCTGTAATCTGCCCAGTCTTTGACATTGTGCTGACAGGGACACAGTGCTAAGAATAGAGAGGCAGGGAACAATAGAGCTGAACTTTGATGGTCAGTAATGACGCGTGAAAGGTGAGCAATCACATGGATGCTCTGCGCTGTGTAGCCATCATGGTGATGGAAAACTGTGTCGCTCTGTCTCAGCTGTAACAGCAAAGCTGCTCCGTGGTAGGTCCATCTGTTGATTCCGCTAATGTACGCATGGCAAAGTGCACAAGGCACTGAGACACAAGATGGATGGACCATTAGGGTCCTTCCTGCTGTGCACTGTATTTTTTAAAATATTATTATACTAGGCAGGTGTATCAACACTCTCTCCAGCTAGAGTGCAGTGTTTAACAGTGTTTCCCTTTGCAGACATGGACATCTGTTAATGAAATCTGGAAATATCAAACCATACAAGTTCATGGCAGTGGCTAGACATAGTGAATTTCCCACAAGTGGGATAAATAAAGTCTATTTTAGACATAGCATTCTTCAGCTAGATTGTCAGTCATATGCTCAACCATGACATCACCTGTTCACCTTAGTTAAGCCCAGCGAGGCCGGAGTACAACCTGAGGCTACTAGAACGTGTGAATTTGTAACAAGAAACGTTGTCGTGCCATGATTTATGCATGATGTTTCCCCACATCCACACTCACCCTGCGGGTCAGTGTGTGTGTGTGTGTGTTGTTTTTGTGCATTTGCATAGATCCACACTCCACATGTTTCTCAGAACATAAATAATACCACAACAAAGCATGCACAGATGATCGTTTGTCTGTCAGCAGTTGCTTACTTCTTGTTTGCAGCTTCATCTGTCTCCCAGCTCAAACAACATGAAGGCATTTCATTACTGCATTTCATAACACCTATCATGATGAATATTAAACAAGTTCATGACTTATTATTATGAAAATGCATCATTTTGAAAACATAGTAGCAAGGTAGCAGTTTCATTTTTATCTAGTTTCAAGTTGATAAATACCTGGATTGTTGAAGCTAACAGTTGATCGAATTGTGAATATTTCAGATCCTTATCTTTTTAGAAACAAAAAACAGTGTTCAAAATATTAAGTGAGCCTTTTAACTGAATAGAAATCATGGCTGAAAATAGCATTAAGTCATAACCTGGTAGAATATTTGGTTTTACCCCCTAAAGTTTTTCATTGTCATGAAATGTTTGATTTCACCAAGAATGGAATTTGCACACTGAAATGCATGGTATTTCAGCCTTTTAGTATTGACCTTTAAACAGCCCAATTGCTTTAAGTTAAATATTTGCGAATGAATCCACGCCAACGAAATCCAAGGAGAACCTATAATATTTGGCTGGCTCAAACACTGATAGCAGTGTTTGAGTTTACAGCTTTAGCTGCAAAGCCTAAAAATGAACGGTTGAGAAAGGAATAACCTGCCCCTCACTGGTAGTCTGTTTCTGATTCAATCCATTTATATATCACACCTTTATTTTCTAAAGTTCTAGAAGAGGCTAAACAGTCTCAGTCATGCTTCTTTTAATACTACAGCGTTGATTACAATATGCTCCATATCCCCAGTGTTATTATGGTGGCTGCAGATTAAGGTCAGTGCTGCCTTTGACTCAACCAGTCAGGCTACTAATGAACAGACCGATCGGTTGGCTTCCTAAGAACAGGGTTCTAATGGTTTACTCTAGCTTTTAAACAGAAACCTTTTTGTGTACTATACATTTCAAACTTATACTTGCGTGCTGTCCCTGGCCAAGATATAGGGGCAGTAGCTGAACTCTCCATTTTTAGTCCTGACCTGTTGTTTATTTATGTTCCAACCAAAGGATACATTGCTTGTTAACATGACATTGCATTTTATTAATATTATGTTGACAGTATCTCGTGACCAGTGGTTGTTTAGATGTTGTGTTACATCATGTTATGGACAAAAAGTTAAAGGTTCCCAATTTATTTCTTCTGGAATAAATTGATGAAAGTTTTGTCTTATTCTATTTCAGTAGTCATAAAATCTATGTAATAAAATCTATTTTTCCAAGTCCAAGATTCAGGATGAGCGATATGGGTTTTATAATCACTTAAGCTGCTCAGCTGCTGCTTTAAAACCCTCAGCCAGAAACCTTGGGGTCATTTTTGTCTTGGCCTTCATTACTTACTTCTTCTATAGTGCAGTCAGTGCAGTTGTCAAATCCCACTCCTATTAAGTCTCTGGATCATCTCTTATCATCAGGCCTCTTCTCACTCTTCCCATTTAAGAAAAGGCTTTTTCATGCTCACACTTCCTCTAGGCGAGATTATTGCATGGTTGTGTACCTCTCTGACTCAGAGCAGCAACAAAGCTTAGGTGTACAGTAGAGACCACATTCAATCAGGTTCCACATTTCCAATTTGCCCAAACCACGCCAACTTCTACAGAAAACCAATTGCCTTTTCTGTAAGAGCTCTTTGACTCTGGAATAACCTTTAGTCTAGATTATAAAAATACTGTTATGCTATATATAATAAATATACTGTTACACAGTATACTGTACCCAAAATAAGTGTTTTATAACTTTGTATTGACTAGCTTTAAGTGATTAATTTAACAGAGAAATATATTTCAGTGATCAGTAGTAGTGATAAATGGTACTATTACGTTACATAATGCTTCTGTATGAACAGAACGTGCTCTCTCCTCTGTCTCAGTACGCACATAACAGTCACCCCTGCTATTTGTTTCTCACCTCATAGATGCCCAGCTGAGAAAGCCATATGTGCAGAACAATTATTCTAGTGATGCTAATGGCGCAGGCTATGAGAAGAACACAGATGGTTGTGTTTAATGTTGACTTTGTATCTGCTGTATTTTGATCTGGATCTCCCACAAGGCTAACACTCCCACTCTAACTACGTGCTTTAAAATGGTTTCTACCCTACTCCACTTTCTATTTCTCCTCAGTTTGCTTAACAGTTGCATCTTCAAAACTGACAGGTGTGGTTTTGGCCTGTATTCAGTCAAACGTCGAGGATTTATCACATTGGGACCTCAGTCAAGGTCAGACATTTGGTGAGAGGGTTGTTTTGTTTCTCCCGTGTTGTAAAGGTGTCTTCACCCTGGTGTACACTTAGGTGCCCTTTAGCCATTGCTCATGTATCAATTGTTTACAGTGGTAGTGATCCATAGATATTGTGTGTTACCTCTGATTTGTTTGTGGACACTGACAGAACATTTAAAAGTCTGTGATACACTGATGCTGTTTTTTGAGAATAGGGATTGATAAACTTGGGCTGGTGCATGGTGGTGGATAGGCAGTGTACATTTAGTAGATCAGAATGTGACCTTGTGTGAGTGCGTGTGCTGCTCATGAGAAGTGCTGCCTGTTTCCTGTGATTACTTATCATGGTATCTGACTGTGTCTGTGCGTGTTCCTGTATACTTTGCCTCTTTTTTTGATTATCTGTCTGTGTTTGTGTGTGAGTGTGTGTGTAGCTGCTGCTTATAACTTAGGCATCATCACCCTCAGCCTTGCCTGTACCTTGCAGTCCTATCACCTCCCTCTAACCTGTAGGCATTAACCAAGTGGAGACAGCAACACACTGGGGCACAAGAAGGACCTCAACCTCCAGCATGGGGACAACACGGGCCACCAGCATCTTCCTCTGCCACAGCAACGTCAAAACGAGCACAAAGTGACAACAAACAACCTCCCAGCCTTTAACACAACATCAGCATCAATATTCCAGGGCTGACAGTTGGTGCCTTCCTCTTTAGCATTAGCAACAGCAGCTAAGGTAACAGCTTTGGCAGCTCGGACTGTCGCATAGCCAACGTGTAAGTGAGTGTGTGTGTAATTTGGCCTGCCAGTCCCCGGGGAGGACCAGCAAAGGAGTTGTGTTACACTCCCTGACAGGCCTTATACATGTTTCATCTGCTGCTCTCAGAACAGAAGCCCCCTGTTATCTAATCCAGCCCTCTCCTCCCCAGCCTGAGAGACTGAGTTTACTGCCACAAGACTGCTCTTCACAGTCTGTCAGCCAGCCACTGAACTGATACATATCAACCAACAGCTGAGGAGCAGCAGAAAGACTTTGTCAGGGCCTAGATATCTGCTATCAGGACTTCTCAGCCAGTCCTTCAATCTGTTGGCTGGCACGTCGACAGGGCTTTAAAATAAACAAGAGGAATTGAGGGGGCTGTGTGAGGTCCACCAAACACTGTCAAGGATCTAAATTGTGCCTCATCTGTTCAGCAGCAAACCTCAACTTTTCTGTAGCTAATAGCCCTTCAAGCTGCAGAATTGCAAAATCTGCAATTCTTGTAAGCAAGGATTTCAAAAAATAAGTTTTTTAGAGTTTGTATTTGCATTTCAGTGAGCTAGTCAGGACCATGAGTGACACTCTTAGACCTCCTTCACTCCAGGTGAGTGTCCCAAACGACGCTCCAGCGTATTCAGACGGAGGAAGCAATGCTGTGTCAGATGGTTCCATGCGATCCAGCTCCTCAACCCCAACTCTCCGCCGCAAGCGCTTCAAGATGCGCCGAATGAGGAACGTCCCCAGCGAGAGGGAACTTGAAAGAGGGCGTCTGAATGACAGTCACCTCACGGCCCGATCCCACTCCAGCTCCAAGGAGTACCTCCAGCTGCCTTCCATTGAGATCACGCCTTCCAGCGATGAAGATGCCCCCTCTTCCTGGTCTAGATGCTCCACACCCAGCGCCTCCCCTCGCCGCAAGCGTTTCCTGTTGAGGAAGTGGCTGAAAGTCCGAGAGAAGAAGGAGCAAGGCAGTGAGAGCAGGTTGGTATGGGCCCTCCCTACTCATCTCTCCCCATTCCCCTCTTCTCCCCACATCTTCCCTAATACCTCCATGCTGCTTCAAGGCTCCTGCTGTCCTGCACTAATGTGGTGTATCACTAACTGAAAAAGAGTTAAGTTTTGTCATGTCAACTCAGGCACTTCGTAGGATTGATCATTTAGACTTCTGTTTAGCTCGAGGTTCCTTTTCACTTTTCAGAGTTGGATACTTGTTCAACAGCAAGCAGCATAGTGACCACACACAGTACAACAGGTAGTTACATCGATGGTTTTTGAGGTGCTTTTCTACGCAACTTTGTTCCCAATCAAAAGCACTAAATAGCCCTTTCTAAAGCTGTTGCAAGCATCTGCCTGTAGCAATTTAGCACTGATGGCAGTAGAATTAGGCATGTGGATGTGATGCATTTTCCTGTGTAGTTTTCTGGTTAATGGTGTGTTGCAGTTTTTCTAGTAATTTTTGATTGATTTCAACATTAATTAACAAGCATGGACTCAGCATAGTGCTGACTTCTGCCCAGGGCATCCAAAGTTCATAGGTTGCTTCCTCAAAGGAGCGCAAATAGACACAATAGATATTGTGTACTTAAAAAACAAAGGGCTCAGGAGACACTAAAGGGCCATTTAAAGATTGGCCTGACAGCAGTAGTAGAGGAAAGGTCATGGGGTTTACAAAATCAATAAGTTTCTTGCTTTGGATGCCTGGCTGTGAGATCCACTGACACCCGAGGTACAGTATAGGATGATGGCACCTGGGAGAAAGGTCATAGGGTCAATAAAGTTAATCGGCATCGACAAAGTTAACAATTTTAGTAAAGTGACCTTTGCTTATATTTCAGGTAAGGCCGACAGAGCTTAAGAAACCTTACAATATCTCTCAAATTAACTCGACTGAGTTCATTCATGGTGCTATGAATGAACGTACTTGTAGGACTCTTTTTAGTAGAAGCGAAGTTAGCCAAAGTAGAGGGAGCAGAGTAAATTTACTTTTGCGCATGTGTATGTTTGTGTCTGGGAATGAAGTATGAAGTTGTTGGTTTAGTTGAGAGTTTGGAGCAGTTCTGTTACCATAAAGTAATGTGTCCACCATCGCTGAGTTGCAGTCATGGTAAAATTAAGTCAACCATTCACAGAATTCATACAGTACACTCATTTCAGCATTAAACCTGTTTGCCTCAATCTACTCTAATTAGTCATGGAAGATTTGATTGGACGTGGCCCACTTTTATCATTTTTGGGATCTAATGTAATCTTTTCACAATCTATGACAAGGGCACATCTATCAGAAGAAAAAATAATGTCTAGTAGTTATTTCTCCTGTGTTTTGTCATCTGTCCTGACAGGCTAGTTGTCACTGGTAACAGATGGCAGACAGGGACAGGTTCATTACTCACTCCATCAGTGTGTTATCTTTCTCTGAGTTTAAGACACCATCTCTCCAGAGGCATGTGTGCATAACCCCAACAGCATCCCTGAGTGTGAAATACTGTCATTATCCAGCACACCATGAGTAAAGCTCAACTCCTAACCTCAGGGTGTAATGTGGACTGTTGTAATAAGCGTTCTCAGCTTAATACCATACTGTGGCGTTAAGACGACATGGCTCCTCCTCAGCCTGCTCCTTGTTATTAGCTGCATGTGGTATATAAAACATTCTACTGGCTTAAAGCTGTGTGGGAGTGACATAAATAATCCAAATCTTAATGTTTATCTTCACTTAAATATTAATGAAGCAGAACAAGCAGTTTTTGTCGTGTAAAGTTGCGAGGACACAGTGTGCTGTACACCATGTCCTCACAGATAGCCTCTTACGAGTCAGAACGGCCTACATTCGCTAATTATTGCTGCCTTGTGGGCAGTTTTTTGTTTCTACTTATTATTTTTGACAACCTGGTATTTGATGGAAGGCTGTTCCACAATGTTAACACTGTAAAAAAAAAAAAAATGCTGTTTCTTGCTTCTTAATTTTAGACACTTGAGATGAATACTCATGGGCTGTGGTGTTACAGCTGTGTGTAGATGATTTACTGCGTGCTTGTATGTGTATAATCAGTATACAGATGCAACCCCACTGATAATGATATAAATATGATGCAGCTCTGAGCTGTGGCTGCAGTAGTCCCACACTCTCCATACCTAAGGTGTGTGAGTTTGCTGTGGTTTATGTAAGAATTACTAGAAAATGTACTTTGCATAGGAGGAGTTCAAGTGAAAAACATTAAACAATAGCCATGGTTTTTTGTAATGCTGTCAGATTGTGGCTATAGGGATGGTAGTATTGATCTTTGAGTCTCACAGACCAACACTGAAATATTTCAACATCTATTGGACTGATTACCATGAAATTTGTTAGTAAATAATCAACAAATGATGCATGCTTACTCATTAAACTAAAATGGTGAACATAAGCATCATGCCTGCTAAACATCAACATGTAAACATTGTCATTGTGAACATTTTAGCATGCCAATGTTAGTTTAGCTCAGTGCAGCCACACAGAGCAGCTAGCATGGCTGTAGGCCGTTAATCTTGTTACCTGACAAAGCTATATTTGATATGCTAATGTCTGAATGTAAAATCTTAATCTGTAAAGTGAATATAGACGTGAGATGAA
The DNA here is from genome assembly GCF_001640805.2 of Lates calcarifer. Taxonomy (NCBI): domain Eukaryota; kingdom Metazoa; phylum Chordata; class Actinopteri; family Centropomidae; genus Lates; species Lates calcarifer. The sequence continues at coordinate 5,299,772 of NC_066853.1, forward strand.
TGTAGTGGAAGAAATATACATTACTTCCCACCAAAATGCAGAGGAGGAAAAGTGGTCTCATACAGAAATACCCAAGCAGTACTTAGAAATAAAACCTGTGTAGTTTGTCTCCCCACTGCCTGTGGAGAATTAACTGTTGAACCATATTTAAAGTTAACTCTGAGCAGGACACATTTGTTACTGCAGATAGATATGATGGTTAGGGTCAAACAAGGGCAGAAAATGGAAAACCATGTTAAAGTCTTAACTATTGATTGGAGTCTTAAATGTTACTGTCTCTTGATAATGTAATCACACATTGTTTCTAGCTGCAGTAATTTGTAAATTCAGCCATCTAAGCAAGAAAAATTGGACTTTTACCTCCACCAGAAGTGACACTCAAGGCTGCCCAGCACTTTGACCCCCTGAATTAGCTTTGTTTATGACAATTTCACAATTATTTATTTGAGAAATGCAAAACCATTTAACATTGCATTATACATTTCTAGATTTTTAATGTGCTGAAGAATAGTTTAAGTTGCCAGCAAAGTTTTAGGAATTAAATTACAAATAATTTCATCACAAAATCACACCATAACGCCAATTTAAAGGATCATTACTTGCCCTGAATTTCTTTTTGACTGTGAACTTGCATGCACAATGTATATAATGAGTTCCTAGTTAGTGCTTTGCACTTAAAAAAATACATACACTGGCTTTGTGGTTTGTGGTGTACTTGCTCAGTTAATATACAAACATAGCAGGGCATTTATAATTAACCAGATACTTTGTTTGGGGTCTGGTGTCACATGAACAGCATTAACATGGCTCTCTCATCATAGAAGCGGTTAAAAATCCTGTAAGTACATTTTATTGAGATATAATTGAGAGGTTTGAGGCTTAGTGCAGTGCATTACTAGTGCTGTAGAAAGCAGCATCAGTTGCTTTACATCTGGCTGGTTCTGAGATTGTATAAAATACTTCATGTTATGTAGTTTCCCAATGCAGCTTCAGCTTTCCGTCACTGACAGGAACATGATGCTGTTTTCCACTTGACTGGTTTAAATCCATGAAGCTTTTGTGGTGGGGGATAAAATCATGAGAATGTTTCACTGTATTTGATTTTAATCTGCTCTGACCTCAAAGCGGAGCCTCGGTAAGACATTCTTAGCCCAGCTCGAGTTCATATTTATCACTGCTCTTTGTTACTTTGTTATATTTGTGACTGTAGAATCTTAGTCCTGTTATTCTGTCTTACTTTTTTGGTGCATAGTGTGTGTGTACTTCAGGTGTGTGTGGGCCCATGTGTGTGTAAAATTGTGCACCTGGGAACAGTGGAGGTTTGCAGACACAGTGGAATCTGCTGTTCTGCAGCCTGATATGAACAGGGCTATTTTGAGGAAGAGCAGTCTCTTTCACCAGGCTTCACTGCTTCCACCCCGTCCAAGCATTTAAATATTTCAGACACACAACCTCTCACAAAGTGGCGCAGGAAAACATTAAATCGGACGCGTGACTGTCATATCCATGAAGAAATGTTAATTAGTCAACCTGTTCTTAAAATGGTCTCATCAGAGCAGCAATAACGTGACAAAAATGTACTTCAGTAACTTGTTTGTTCACAATTTTCCATCAATTTAACTAACATGATATTCATAAGATAAATGAAAGACGCATCTGTGTGATGCTGACACTTGACCTTAAAAGTTATCATCACAAGGTTGTTTTGTTTTTTCTGGTTAAAGTAACTCAACATTGTTATTAGTTCTGATTGCATTTCAGGCTACAGGAAATTACAGCTTACAATTTGAGGTAAAATTATGTTTAAAAACGACTTGCTTGAAATACATACTCGATGTAAAATAAGTGGACTGGACTCTGCTGTGTTCTCCCTGAGGTTGTTGTGCACTCTGTATTGGAGAAGAAAAAAACAAAAAATGCATGATTTAATACATTTTGTGTAGTTTTATTATATTCTGTAGATTGTTGTCAGGCAACTCCCTGCTATCATGTTCAAAGCACATATTCCATCAATTGTGTATGAGTACTGAATAATTGAGTGAGGGCCCATGCCACATCAACTTTGTGTTCTTGTGATTTCAAACGAACATGCTCTAAAGGGCAGTGGATACAAGTGTAAACACCTGCATAAACCCGAACAAACACAACTGCTTTTACAGCACATATGTCTCCCCTTTGATAGAACAGCTTGCAGACACACTGCACCTGCAGCAGAGGATGAATGAGCCAAGGTGTGAGGGAGTAGAAATGAAGTCACCCTATGTAGGCTGTAAGATACCACCAATTTTCTCATGGAATCCTTCAAAATTACTTTAATCTGGTGGTCACCAACAGCACTGATAATATCCAATGTTGATTGTGTTAAGAGCAGCATTATAATGCACAGTTATCTCAGCTCTGTACAATGTCAGCATATCAGTTTCATATCTATCCATTACATCTGGTGAAATGTACAAGTTGTACTGTTTTTTTTTTCTTCCATCAGTATATATACTATTGTGTAATTTTATATAATCCAGTATACATATTTCAGAGGTAACTATTGAACTGTAAAAATGCATCTAGAGTATACCAAAATAATCTTAACCTCCCCGAATTTGCATTTTTCATACACTCCAGTACCCGCTCAGGCCTTGTGCAGCCAAAAGCTGCTTTAGGAAAGAGATCAGGGCGCCCTGTGGAGTGTGAATTAATGAAGACCTTTCCCAACAGACCGGCTTTATTCTTAAATGTCAAAGTATGGACGGGAAGTAGAATCTTAAAATAGGGAAATCATCCATTGTGAAAGCAAAAAAAGAAAGGGGGAGAGAGAGAGGAAGAAAACAGCTGTGCCTCTCTGACGTAATTCAGTACGTGCAACTTCAACACTGCAATTAATTGAGAACATAACTAGAAAACAAATATCTAAACTTGAGCCACTGCATTATTTTTGATAGTTGGACGGTCAGAAATGTCTTCAGCAGATTTCTGGGTGTTAAACCAATCATGCATTTTTATGCCTCAAAGATTCTCTCTGTATATATTCATTTTGATATCTGTAACCCCCTTTAATTGGTATCAGAAGCCTTATCTTTTGCATAGCCCATGTCATATAGCCCCCTCTAGTGTTACCAGTTGATTTATGCATGTAAAGGACTACCACTACCACTATCCAAACTGATGAAGGTGCTGTATGTATATGTAGTATTATTATACATTTGCTGCACTTACTCAATGCTAAATTCATAGGAGCTTGGACAGCTGATGTTTGGCAGCAACAGATTTATGACAGAAACTGGTGTTTTGTCCTGCAGTGCCCCAGATACTATAGTGCAAAACAGCTGAAAATAAATTAAATGTCAAAGATGAAGTGTAGAGTTTATATAATAAGGTTTATTTAATTTATACTTTATTTTCTTCATGTTTTGGAAATTTGGAAAATTTAAACTTAGGAAAATGAGTAGTTTATGCAAAAGTCCACAATCATGCTTTTCTTACATAACACAAAAAAATTTACATACAGTATACCATCACATTCATATTGCACTTTAGTAGAACCACACAATAATGACTCTCTCCTATGCCCCATGCAGCAGTCAGCAGAGCAGTCAGCAAAGTAGCCAGCAGAGCAGCCATGAAGATGACAGCACTCGCTTCCTGACTCCATTAATCCGAGAGGAGAGGTGAGCGATGTGTGCATGGACCTCATTCTTTGAGGGGATTTACCAAATGTTTTGCTTGCAACCCATTCCAAACAAAAGTTTAACTTAATGAAACATGTTACTTAAATGAATCCAGGAAAGATATATGTGTGTTTTATTTATATTCAGTATCTATTGTTCCAGGTCGCATGTACATTCATGCTACTGGGAAGAATAATCAACCTAAAATGTCAATGTATTCCATAGTTGTGTCACATCTGTTCCTATCTTGCATGTATTGTCCACTAGAGGGCACTTCCACTCCATAATGCTGCCCATGGTGGTCTTGGTCAGACAATAGCATTGCTGTACTGCATGACCCATTTTATTGTGGGTTTTAATTAAGACTCTTTTTTTCTTCTCCTCTTCCTCTGTTAAAATACAAATTCAATCCTTCAGTCAGCTAACGATATTTGCCATGGGAAGGACACGTTCTGTGATAGATTTAACGCTTGGGCATATTCAAACCTGTGCTTTTTCCAGGTATCTGCCTATTTAATAGTCATCTAAAAGTGGCCACATGTAACTACCCCTGCAATGATTAGTGTCTATGCTTCTCCATAGCTCAGTTTGAGTTGAGAGACAGGCAGTATCATTAGTTCTTTATCACCTGGGATATGCTGCAGTTGTCAGAGGAGCACCAGTGACAGACCTGGACATTAAATCAGTTACTGAACCTCATGTGTAGGTGTGTGTGCGTGTGTGTGTGTGCGCGCGCGCGTCTGGTTTCATACTTTATACCTGAAGTAAAGTAGTGCAGCCAGGAGGAAAATCAGTGAGCAATTTCTTGCCTTCCAGGAGATTATAGGAGAAGGATGTAACAGGAAAGTAGAAGTACCTGCATTACTGAGCCTTTTACGTCTTACTGTCTTTTTGGCCTGGAATACTATTATTAAACACAGTATGAATAGCAAATCACTGAAAATACTGCACTGACGCAGGTGTGTGTCTTCTTGTCTTTACTGTAGCCTAATTGTCAGAGTTCTGCAGAGGAAGGAACAAAAAGTAGAAAGAAAGAAAGGACACAGTCTCCATCGTTGTCTATGTTTATTGTCAGTTATTTGTGTTTGATTTCCAGTGAGATGGTACTTACTAATGTCAGATTTTACCACCAGAACATAAATGCAATGGAATGATTGGAAAAAAAAATCTAGGTGTTAGATTCAGTCATCAAAGATTTAAACAGATTATTGAACAAAATCTCTGCCAAATTAAAGACATTTCAGCTGTTGGCAAAGGTATTCAAACTGATAATTTATAGGTCTGCAGAAGTACTAGGGGCAGTTAAGGTTTTATCACATAACCAAAGTCAAGGTTTCTTGTTTTACTGCAAAATCAGCTTTTTTCAGCATCTGCAAACCATTATGTTCTGTATCTAAAAATAGAATCCACTCCAGTGATTATTCCTGCACAGAGTTGTTCCCTGCACAGAGAAGAAGCTGTTGTTGAAGTTAATAGTAAATCAAATTTATCGAAAAATATGATGCTGGAAGGTTCTGATGATAGAAAATTCTGAAACAGAAAATGTGCTGGGATACTCTTTCTCTAGCCTTGTACTTGCTGTCTTTGCCTTCAGCTCAGGGTGTCGTTCGCTACACCTCTACTCATTGTCTCTGTCCTGCACTCTTCTCTGTGTTCCTTTCTCTGGCTCTCCCTCCCGCGCACTCTTCTCGCTCAGTGTCTCCACTCATTCGAATTAGGAACAGTACCTGTCAAACCTATGGGATTTCTCGCTGCTCCTTTCTTTGCTGTGCTGGTGATAGCTAGTGAGGGGCATCTGCAGCAGCTGCAGGGAGAGCAGCGTTCTGTAGCCGGCTTTAGAGGGCACGGAATGTCATGTCTCCTCTGCAGGTAAAAACAGCTGCATTTCTGCCTGGAGGATGCACTGCTGCATCTCCCAAAACTCCACCTGTCTCTTCGCCGTCTCCATGTCCGTCAGTCTTGTCATGCTCTCACTGCATCTGTCTGTTTGCCTTGTGAGCTACAGTTTGCTCAGTGTGCTGTGTGCAGCTGCATTTTCAGGGGAAGTGACAGCAGGCTGTCGGTAATATGTGCCACTAGCTGTGTTTTTTCTCTTTTTAACTGCCTCTGCCAGATTATCTGGGCATCCGCGGTGGTTCAGGGAGAGAATTTGGATGATGAAATACGGACAAGTTTGCTAATTTGCTGCCATTTTATTTTATTTGCATCCTCCGCTATAACTGCAGATGGTGTTATGTAATATCACAATGTGACTTTGCTAAGTCAGTGTAATATGACTCATCGGTGAAGATGACGCAGCACATGATTGTGAGTTGTGAATCAGGGTTACACACTGACAGACATGCCATCACTGGGTCAATTTATAGCATAGAGTATATAATTATATAAGGATAGTGAAATTGCCTGTTAAAGGCATGTGACACCTTCCTGTAACCCTCCATTCACTAAGTATATTAGCAAGCATAACGTTACTGTATAAAACACTACAGTGTATTTCTAAGCAGATATAAGGACATTTTCAATTGTTTACTAATGTATGTAATGTGTAATTCTAAATCGTATTAAGTATCTGTAACTAGATCATGAACAGTTTTAATTAATTAATCAATAAACACAGTATATCATAACTTTATTCATAGACAATGATATATAATTCGACACGTACAAATTATTCACAGGTGAATTTGAAATTGTTTGTATTGAATATATAATTGAAGCTATGTTATATAATGTTATCAAGCATACTTTAACTATTTAAATGCCTGTAATAGGTGATTCATAGGAGGAGTTATAAATGAGGAGTTGAAGTTCTTATAATCCATTTGTTACTAATTTATATACTACTTATAAGTGGCAAATTGGGATTTTAAAGTTTTATCGATTGAATTTAAACAAAACATAAATCAATGGAAATGGGTGCTGAATGACTGAATGAATGAAATTCTCTGTCCTCTCTCTCTGTGTGCAGGTCTGACAGTGCAGCGGACAAAATCAGGTAAGTCTGCTTTCTGATTACTACACACACGCTTCTTTTACCTATAGAAGAGTGATCAGCATCGTACATTGGTGGGCTTATATGGAGCAGAGATACAGCGGGACTGGGCTTGCTGTCACCCCACCGACCCCAGGCCCGCCCACCCGCACGTGACACAGATTCGCGGCTTTGTCCGCCAAACCAAGGTGTCTGAATGCGCTTTACATTTGGAGAGGCCAGCAGTGAATACAGTTGCAAGCCATGGAATGCCATTGTTTGCTTTTATTGGACAACATCAACATCAGACACAAACAGGGGCTTTGTGAGTTGGACACGATTGTGGAGCTTTTAGTCTTTTAGCTAACCAGCTGGTGGCAGGTCAGCACTGTGGACACACACTGTGGGCCCAGACACTTTATCCTTCAGGGTGTGAAGGCTTTGCTGTCACAAGAGACGCTGTGCCAGTCCTGAAGCAAGGGGGTTCAAGGCACAAGCTGAAAAGGTGAGTGATAGGTAATGATGTTTTTAGTCTGTGGTGCACCACATGAGAAATTTTTTTGGAACAGGGAATTTAATGAATAGCTGGTGCTTCATGCGCTCCTGGTGGAGAATAACTTCTGTAATTTTAGGACATAATTTAGGACACCTTCCTGATGCAAGGTTTAATTCAATGTTGCTTAATTCACATCTAAATTGTGTTTAGTTTTAACTCTAACTGAAAGTTGTCTTAATTTACATCTTCCCTGTATGACTGGCACAGTATATTGTACTGTAATTTATAATAGAAATAAATAAGGGATCCATCACTGCTTTATTTTAATAAGGGTTAGTTAATGATATCTACGTTTAGTGCATGTGAGTTTGCATGTTTTTATTTTCTATGTACACGAGTGGCATAGTAGTATTTTCCCAACTGATGTGTGATGGTAACTCAGCACTTTCTATTGTGCATTATTTAATTGTAGCTGTGAAAAGTGATATTCACAACTTGCTATGAAGTCATAACCAGGAAGGCTCTTGTTTTCTGGCAGGCGTGTGTGTGTGTGCGCAGTGATCGGTCAGGAGAAGTGGTGTTTGTCTGGCACATTTTCTCAGCTGAGTGAGACACTGTTATTCTGGTGTATTTTTGTGTGCACACTCTGGTATGTGTGTGTCTGGTTTGGTATGCACTGAGTGGTTAGTCATGCAAGTTGAGTGAGGAGCAGGTCGAACAAAGTTTGAACCACTAGGAGTCTCTGTACTCCAACACACAACCAAGACATGGTTTTATTGAGTGTCCAATGTTTTCACTTATCCAGGTGAGGCCACCCATTGTTTCAAAGTCTATAACAAGATGTAATAACTAATTGTTAATTTCAGTTTGAAATAGTGTGTCACATCTGACAGAAAGTCAGCCATTAGACCATGTGATGTTGCTTTTTGTTTTTGTGTGCTGGAAGTGTTGAAACCATTTACGTGCCAAGGATAATTTATGAATGCTAATGCAGGAATGCATTATTAAATTAAAGATTAAGCTGCTCTTACACCTCGCTGACCTTACTAAATGAGAAAGTTTGTAGAGTTCACGCTTGAGGCCACAGAGCACTCTGAAAGAACAGAGAAAACAGTCTGACTGTAAAGGGAATTTTCTTACAGTACTTCTTAAAGGAAGAAAGCAGCTTCTCCATATATGAAATAGAGTTTCATACATGTTGCCTTGGTTGGGACAAACGAGACCAATAGGGCTGTAACTTTTTGGGTTTTTGTAAAATTTTAGCTTCATTAGCCACCCATAAAACCATTATAAAGCAGTCAGAATGAGGATCTGCTTTTTTGGGAAGGCTGAATAACTATCAAAAAAATCTAGCCACATTTGTTCAGATTTTTTCATTGAAATTAGCAGTATGCCTCATGCAGTCAACCACTAAAACAAACCAAGCAACACAAAAAAATATTATTAATATTTTAGAAAATCAAAGTTGTTGATACAGTGGCCAAGCAGAGGTTTTATTTTGAGGTATGTAAGGATGTTTAAGATATGTATTATACAGTAACTTCAAGTAAAAGAACATTAAATCATCCCTGTCTTGCCTCTACCCAAGTGCGTCTCTTGTTTTGTTCCTGTATCCTTTGTAACCCCACTGCAGGTATTTCCTTCTTGAGTCACAAAAACTTCACAAGATCAATACATAGTTTTTTATAAAGCAACTGTAAATAATGCATGCAAAAAGCCTTTGGCTGGATGAAGTGGGCAGGATGCAAATGCATTTGGAAACGTTGTACTTGGCATGTTTTAAAGAGGAGTTTGAGTCAGTTGCTGTCAGTGTGTCTGCAAGGCAGAAAGGCTGACTGATGTGACAGTAACAGATTTTGTCTTGATAATGGCTGTTATAACACAGTAGTCCTGCTGCTGAGATTCTCCTGAACAGTCCGGCATCGTACTTCCTGTCTTTTCTGTCTTTACTTGAATATCAGCATTGCTCTTGCACCTTCTCAGTTGCTGGGTTATCGATCATCTTCTGTGGTTTGAGACATTAGCTTCCAGTGATGGAGGTCAGCATAATCTGATCTTACTCTTTACTTTGTACAGGAGCCTCAGAAAAGCATGGATCCAACATATTGAGTAAATGATACTCAAAAACAGACGAGTTCCCAGTTTCTTGTTCCAGACGACTTTCACACAAGGAAAGGACAAGTCAGTTAGTCCCAAATACAGACACTTCCTACATTAGTTCAAATATATATTGGTTATTTGCGTTTGTGCTAGTTTCTTCATCTAGATTATTTATTTTTCCTTCATTAGCCTTACATGGTTTCATATGCAGCATCATTGTTTTCTATCTAATCTTATTCTAGATTTGTCAGTGATATCTGATTTCTCAGCGCAATCTTCTCTTTTGATTTCTGTGGTTAACACACCAGTCCGGTTCCAGCCTCACACAACATATTATCCGTACAAGCAAACGGCTATGATGATGATGACAATGATGTGAGTGTGTTGTTCGGTGAAATTGGGTCATGGACTTCACTAGGGTAGTTAAGTCTGCAAGACGCAATGACTCATGACGTAGCTGCCATCCCTTCCCCATATTCATGGGTGCATTTGTGTGTGTGCAGCCACCGTGTCACTAATGTGGCTCCTCACAAAGGCGCTGCGATGCTTTGGTCGAGAACTGCAGCTGCCTGCCTGCAGTTTGTAGCGCAGACAGGGAAATGAGGGGAGGAGGAGAGATGGAGAAAGGAAAGGAGAGCAGAGCAAGGGGAAGGGAAGCTGATAAAGCAGGGAGAGCAGGAAAGGAGGTGAAGGACCACCCTTATCGAGCATAGTCGTTCTCAGGGAGCCTACCAAAGGGACCTTCCCACACACACACCATGGCCAGCCAGCCAATCAGAGTGCTCTCATCCTTGACCCATCCTCCCTCGTACAACTGCTCATGCATGGCTCAGCGAAGCAGATGTGAGGTGATACGATAGGAAGCGAGGCTGCCAACCTCTTGGATAGAAAACTGAACTGAACACTGTGTTTTTAAAATGCAGGAAGGAAAGATGGTGGTTTGACAATAGCTGTGAGAAATTGTGGGCGAGGAGGAGAAGAATGGTTTAGATATATTTGTATGAGTATAGTGGCATCTAGTCCGTCTGGACATCCTGTGGCTTCTGAACAGGCATCATAGATTAACAACTGTTGTCTGCATCACCTCTCTATGCAACTTTCAGTATCTGAGCTGGTGACATGTTTTTTTCCCTCTTACTGATTTTTGGACTTGCTGTGTGAGAGAGGAGGACAAGGGGGATTTTATGAGGCTTGGCGATGATGACAAACCATGCTGGACAAGTGACAATCTGACAACGAAAACAGCGGGACAGTGATTGAAGAGAGGCCATGAGAGCCAGGAGAGAGGCCAGGATGGTGTCTGCCTGTTCACCATGCACAAACATAAGGTCAGGTCTGATTTCTGTTACTTTTCTTTTGCCTGCAGTACATTTCTTTAGTCCCTCAATCTTGAGTTTGGTCAAACAACAAATTAGCTAATGTGTGTACAGAGGAAGGTGCATGAAAACCTGCATTTATATTTGAAACAGGGGAGGATACAGGCTAAGTTCCAAAGATTTAATTACAGGCATGTTATTCAATGATCCCCATCCTGATTATTTTCACATTTACTACTAAAATGTGTCCTGCTATAATTCATTACATACTTGACTACAAGCTTTCTGGTAATCATCTGATGATTATCTAAGGAATTGAATGTTAATGTAGCATCCACTGAGCACATCTAATGACCTAGATGACCCTGGTATTGTTCTGCAGCTGTACCCTCTTCTGTGTGACCTTTGCTGAGAAAATTTATCTGCTTGCTCCCTCTCTCTGTCCACAGCAGGCTTTTAAATGTCAATTACATTATTTTTTTCCTTAAGTTGCTTTAAGAATTTAGCATTTATACAAATCTTTTACAGTTTAAAACTATGTAAACATGCATTTTTAGCTCTTTGATACATTTATATTCAATTCATATGCTGCATGCGACATATACTGCATTAAATATTCCATATTTTTGCTCATAGGGCGGGGCTTGTATTTATCTCGGTCTACTTAAAATAACTTTTTGTTTTTTTTAGTAATTCATTCAAAGAGGAGAATGTATCGGAATTATTAATATACTGCATATGCATTTACCTTAACCTGATGAATGCAGGAGAGTGACAGAATAAATTAATTAAGTGTCAGTATTTCTGTAATAGACCTCACCCACCCACACACACACACACACACACACACACAGATACACATTCATGTAGAAGGGATTTTCCAGCTGGTTTCTGGGCCTCCTAAATCTCCACAGTGATCTCTGCTCCCCAGGTCCATTAAGGGCAATTTGGTTAGATTTACTGTCCCTGTCGACAGGGATACAGGGCAGTCCTGGGACTGCTTTAGGTTAGCTCTCTGTGATAAATACTCGTGGCAGGTATTACTGTGTCACCCTCACATAACTATCTCTTTAGTCCTGAAATGAATCAGGAATGATAGTCATCAAGGATCGAAAGAGGTGCTGGTAACTCAGCACATTTTGATTCATTATTTTGATTATGAGAAAATAAAAAAAATAGTTAATTTACATAAATGGAAAAAGGCAATTGATGGCTAAAGACTCTGTTAAATTTATTCTTTAAAATGGGACATACCCTCTATATGCTGATACAATCATCTTGTGCCATTCATACAGTAAGATGTGGTTTGTATATATATATTTTATCACTATTAATTCACCAAATAGTGATTATTAGTTTTTATTGAATATTTGTCTTCCTGCACTATAGGAGTGTTGACAGTGTGATATTAACCATCAGAGCCATGGACAAAGCTGCAAAAGAGAGGTGGTCAACACAACACTATGTGATTATACTGATATTACCATGCTCCCAAAATGCTGACTGGTCCTACTTAAGTGTGCTGCAATGTCTCTGTCTGATGCTACAACAAGAAAATAGTAAAAGACAAATTCAGATTTGACTCTGTGATGGTAAAGGTAATAAATAATTGTAAAAATAATGATATTTTAAGTACAATACAGGGGTAATATTAATTATCTGTTGCAGCAAAAATAAAACTGAGATCAGTTCAAACTTGTATCATTTGAATGTGTCAGAGGAGAAAAATGTTCTGCTAGAACATATTAGGATGATATTGTTTTTCTATATTAGCCATCCTTTCTTCAGGTGGTGGTCATTAGATCAGGTTTCCTTGGAGGAATTGACTGAAATTGTTTCCAAGAAGCTCCTTTGAAGCTTTTACTCTGTCCAATTTCTATCCAACTAAAAAAAAACATAAAATATGAAGCTATTGAGATTTGAACTAATGTGAAGCTGTGTAGTGGCTGTTATATCACAGCCTGTATTTTGGGCCAGCTGTTGACATTGCACACTGAAGGTGATTCATTAAGTGCCCCTGTCTGTAGACAATGTGTCTGTCACTGGCACACCCACTTGCGGTTTTTGTGAGAGGTCTTGTTTTCATGCTGGGTGGACATCTGCCTCACTGTACAGTTCCACAAAGAGATATGCCATGCACATATGCCATTTAGTGGTTGGAAAACTAAACCTAGCCCATATCGTTGTCTTTCAGTGATCATTTTCAGGGACAGGTATGCCTGTATTTGTCCACAGTTGAAGTTGATACCCATCCATTTGTCAGTTTTCCAAAAGCCCACATAATATACTGACCTATTAGTAGCATATTGGTTTTCACTGGAAATTTTAGGCCTGTGAGACAATGAAGCTGCGGTACATACAATCCATTGTCCTACTCAATATAGTAAATTGAGGCAGTTGCAGTATTTGGGTAAGGATGAGAAGACCGGCCCTGTTGAGCCATAGAGGCCTGAACCAGCCAAAATGTATATCCAAGTTTTTCACATCACTCTACATCCTACTGTTTTCATCTGAGTGGGCCATGTGTCTGCATTCAGCAGGGCCTTCACTGCTGACTAATCACAGGGCCTCTGGTGACTCATAGTCTAATTCACATATGTTCATCAGCAGATCAATCCCGCTGATCACGCTAAATGTCTATATCTCCGCCCCAGCAGGCCAACATTTAATGTATTTTCTTTTCTCGGCAAAAAGCACTCTCCTCCAGATGCATGTCCACAGGGATAAACCTTAAATATGTCGTAGGTGGGGTTCCATCTGTCATGTAAAAATTAATAACACAATTGTTCGTGCTGAGGCAGGTCCATCAAGGGGTTTAGCTCTGCAGAGCTATGGAGAATTAACATCAAACTCCAAACAGTCAAATTCTGTTCCAGCTTGCCCTTCTTAAACATATCCATCTTTAATGGGGGCATCTGTTTTCAGGTGTCATAAATCAAGTGGTGAAATCTGTAATCTGTCTCCTCTGAATTGCCTTCCTCCATCATAGACATGATTGATTTCCCCTCTAGCTGCTCCAAAGGGGGCTGTGGATTATTCTTACTTAGGGGCTTTTTCTGTTCCTCTGCATCCTACGTTTGCGATAGAGCAAAGCATCCGGGGTCAGTGTTACACATTCACATTCAGCTTCGCATTGTGAATAATGAAGACACAGTGCATTTATTTTGCCTCTGTCAAGCAGCAGCACGCAATGGCATTAGCTAAACAGGAAATACCTCAGTTAATCAATTTTTCTCAGTTAGAAAATATTAAACTTGATTACTTTTCTGACAGGGATAAGATCTGTAGAAGGTGCTGCACAGCCAAAACGAAACATCTCAGTAAGTGCTGGGAAGCTCAGTCAGGGGTAAAGGAGTGGGAAGAAATTGCTCTGACTGGAGAGGCAAATGTATTATCAGGTGCCACAGCAAAAATGAATTGATTGAATAGATGGAGGAGTGGTTGAGGGCCTGTGATCACAGTGATTCATGGTACATGTGGGCGCTGTGTATTGAGTCACTGGCGGCAGCAGCAACTGGAGTGAAGGGACTGTGCTCTGCAAACCCAATAAGCCATTGCTTTACTTTATACTTATACACACAAATGCACAATTGTTTATAATGTTTGTCTGACACAATTATTGTTTGGTTTAATTGTCTGGATTGGGATAAAACAAACTACACGTCAGAACATATTTACAACCACGTTAGGGCTTGAACTGGAATGCTCAACAAATAACCACATCAAGATGACTGAAAGTGTGGTTCTCGGTCCTGTTGAAGGCAAACTGTACTCTCGCTGTGCAGTGAAAAAAAGGAAATCTGAGTCAACTACAGGAAAGACAAAATAAAAGCCTTTTGTGAAGACCAGAGATAATAGGTTAGAACAAAGAGTTCAGTCCATTATGATGATGATTTTTGTTTGTTTTTTCTTTTTTTGTTTTTTTAGTTTAGGGATTTCACAAAAGGCATTAGTGGTAGTGAATTTCAGTAAGCATCAACTGTCATCAGGACAGTCACTTATAAAGATAAAGAAGAGATTCTACCAAAACCCCTCATTTACTCTTCTCTACCTTCACTGATAGGCCAAGCAAAAGAAGTGGAAGAAACTGATATGGAAACCTCAAAGGTAGGATATAACTCATCCATCAAAAGACACCACACACGAGCAGCGATATTATATGGCAGCTTAGATGTGCTTCATGTCATTAAAGCAAAGATAAATAATAGATTTTGACACATTATACCATTCCTCATCCTCTGCTTACACTCCCCATATACTCCCAAGTAAGTCCATTGTAAAAGGAAAAGAAAAAGCCCTGCAAGTGATTCATCACATCTGAGAATGTTGTACTCAGGCAGGCCAAAAGAGGGAGCTGTTCCAGTATGGCATACTGCATATAAATCCCACAAGTGCCTCTTCACTTCTTATGGTCCTCAGATTTCACTGTGTGTGAGATCCAGGAACAGAAGTGCTGCAGCATCATTTACTGAAACACTGTCAGCATTGTCCTCTGCAGGACCACCACAGGTTATATGGCAGAACAGTCATTTTGGCTCCCATGTGTGTACATTTTTTGCTGCAAGGATAAGATTGTGGATAAACTGGTCAAACTCTCATTTGTGTTGTGAGGTGAAAAAAAATTATAAAGATTATACTGTAGATTCCTAGCCTGACCTGTGCCACCCTATAGTTGTCAGAATCCTGCCTCAAATATTCAATTTTAATGTCTCATATGATTGCATTTCTAGACACTATTGTGTTATTTGCTAGTACTACACAAATTGAATTTAATGGATATCAAGAATTTTTATGTATAATTTTTTTAGATGCTCACAGCATATGAACTAATTGCGGCACTTTGTACTAATCATGTGTTATCACAGTAACAGACAGAAATGCCTAAGGATACTGTTTCTACATTTTTAAACTGACATCATTCATTCATTTAGTTTAGTGATTTAGTAATTCACATAAATTTAAGTTTTTTGGGGGGGCTAAATGTGATTTTGAAATGTACAGGGTGCATCATGGAAATAAGGCAGCTAATAAAATAAACAACATGTGAAGCACAGTCATTTAGACATATCATGTTTTCACATTCGCTTGACTAGTAGTGCTCGTTCGAGGATGGAGAGATGCCTTCACCTCGTATGAAGAATCTGTAATATTAAGGCACTTTGGCTCTAAGGCTCTCTGGTAAAGGCTCAAAGGTTCAAAGTACCAGTCTAAATCCTAGTGAAGGGAATCAATCAATCAGTCAGTCCCACAGGATTTTAGTCACAGTTATGCTCTTGTGACTGTCAGGCACTAAGGATCAGGTTAGATGCAGTGTTCCAAAGCTGTGTGCTTGTGTGTCTTGTTAGTGCTAGGTTGGTAATTATCACAAATGTGAATAGTACATGTTGGACCATCTAAGGAATTACAGAGCTAAGGTTTGTTGTCTGAGGACACTAGAGGACAATCTCCTCCTTCCGTAATATTTGACCTTGTTGATGTAATCCAAGGTTTCAGGTTTTCATCCACAGTGTACATGTGGTGGTGTGGAAAAAACAGTGGGTCCTCATTGTGATTCATGACATTAGCTTTGCAGATTTTGTCGATGTGAAGTTGAGGTGTTTGAAAGTCTGAGGCCTTGCTGGGTGATTGTTGCTTTGTCACCATGAGTGACGTGGATCATTTGTGAGGTTCAAAATAACTCAAGAGCCGTCCTTGAAGGCCTTGTGCGTGGTAATGGCATAGCAACCACGGGTGAGCAAATGTTAAAAAAAAAAAAAAAAAAAAAAAAACAACTCTGTGTGTGTGTGTGTGTGTGGTGTGTGTGTGTGTGTGCTTCTGTGGTGCTAAGCATTGTATTTCCCGAGCTGCATCTGTATGTCTGACCGAAAACAGCAGGCAAGGTCCACATGTGGCCCTGAAGCAGCAGGCTGGACCGCTCCAGGCTTCGATGATGGCAGGGTCGTCTCTGTGGCAACAGCCCTGACTGACTAGATGGAAGGTTTGTCTGGGAGGGGTCAGTCAATATCTCCCCACCCAATCCCCTTTCCTATCACTGCTCTACAGCCAGAGTCCTTTAATATAAAAATAGCTTTCCTCACTCTACCTTCAGGTCTCGGCTTCAGAGCAAAGTCAGTGCCACTGAAATACCACTGAGGAGAAAAGTTAAAATACTAACACAGAATTAACATGGATACCTTTTGGACAGCACCATCCACTGCTGTGTTTTTAATCAACTTCCCTGTTTAAATAAAGGTTAAACAAAGGTTTCTCTGGGGATAGAGCACGAGGACACAGATGGGGTTATTGTTTCACCCACAGAGATTTGTGTTTAAGTGTTACAGACGGTGAACAACCCCCTGAGCGACAGCAGCATCTGACCATGTTGGCTTCCACACCACAGTATCTCACGCTCACTGACGATGAGGTCATGTGGACTGATTTCATAATTGTGTGACGACTAAGCTGGCATTGTGTAGTTATGTATTTAGGAACAATGAGGAATAGGTGTCATTGGAATTTTTTTGACAACTATACCCAATGACTAAAATATTTTTTTATCATGAATTATTATTATGTTTTGAACTGTGAACTGTAATAGTAAAAAAAAAAAAAAAAAAGAATTTTTTTGAATTGTACATATCAGTGATCCTATTTAAAAGCTCCTCTGCAACAACTCTTTGACATTTTTGACCCTAGGCAGCAGTATCAGCAGTGCAGTGATACAGGAGCATCTAAAATGTACTGTATACTGTTCACTACTGGATGTGGACTAGATCTGGACAGATCAGCATAACCTGATCTTTCTTTGTCATGACATCATTTTTCTGAACAGAGCGGGTGTATATTTGAGGAGCTCAGGGTCATGGATGTGATGAGTCATTGATGTACAGCATAATAGCTACAACTCCGGTTTAGGTTTGAAATACGCAAAGACCTCCTCTGCCATTTTGCAGTCAGCCAACAGAGATTTGCTGATTATTGGTTTATTAATATGGACCAAGAGGTAATTTCCTCTGATGAATCTGAATTTGTCATGTACCAGTAACACCAAGGCAAATATACTGACTGGGTTCTTATTAGTGTAGAACATCCTTCATTCTAATAAATGACACTAAAACCGTCATGATCCCTGGTGTCAAATAAAGTTTTCATACCTCCCCCTTTAATTATCCCTTTAAAAGACCTTGCATTCCACTAACAGCCTCTTAAAAGTTGCCCTCTAGCTTTAAGCCACACAGCCACTGCTAGTCAATGAATCCTTAGTGTAACAGTGCAACAGTGCTCATTGGAGGTTAAAGGAAAGGTGTGGATCCCATTTTGATTTGATTATTAAACTTAATATTTTTCGTTGATGATGTATTCAGTTAAAATGTTGACTTGTCTTACATGACTATATTTTGTCAGTTTCAGGGCTCTATAGTTTTGTGATAGTAGCACTCTGTAAATGGCCACAAATGTGCATGTTTATCATGATGGTGATTAAGATTAAAATAGGTGGATGGGCCACATCTGCTGAATAGGGTCAGTATCAGTGCAGATATCGACATATCATAAATAGTCCATCACTATACATATCTGTAAAAATGAAAACAGTGGCAGACAGAGTGTGTCTTACCAGAGTTCTTAAGCAATCTTTGCATGTGTTTTAGCATGACTGATATTAACGATTACGGGATATTTAAATTCAGATTAATCTTTATTGAAACTGAAAATCGTGCATCAGTTTATCCCTATAGTGTAAACACTAACTAGATAAATTCTCAAGTTCAATAAGCTTGGAATTATTAAAATGTCAGTGTGAGGCAGTCTTCATTTTCCAGCCTGATTTTCTGAGCATTTTTGGGAAAAATCAAGATTTAAATCAGAATTTGGAAACTACTACTTTTTCAGAAAGAAACTGGTTGTTACTGCACAGTCCTCAGGTGTAGGTGGGAATCCTCACTGACTTTACTTCCCTGAGTGGAGGTCTGTTGTCTTGCAAGTCTAAACCTATTGTTTAGGTTAATGGAGATAATCCCAAACTCCATTTTACACCACCTCTCTCTTCTTCTCTTCTCCTCCCTCTCGCTCTGCTTTGTTTAGTAATTATGGGTATGTGTGCATTAGAAGGTTTGTTGAAAAAGAAACCTCGCTCTATTTTCATCCTGCTTGCTGCAGCAGAAACAGGAAATGGGAGGCTTTTTTAAATGAGTGCTTTAATGTCAGCACATGCTGCACTTTGTTCTTTTATTCATGGCACACGTGACAGGCGCACAGGCCATCTGTATTTCACTTTTTTGGGTCGACCTTATATTAATTATGATATCTGTCTTTTGCAGTGTTGTTAGTTTTTGCAAACATCATCAAATGTTTTGCCATTCATCATCACTGCCATCATTCTGTCTTTTATTCTCCCTCCCCGCACTCCTTTTATGTTTTAGTCAATACTGGCTGCCTGTGTAGCGTCTGTTCCTCCTGTCCACGAATGGGATGTCTGCAGTTGGTGTCTTTTCTGCTTAATATTAAATTTACACAGGCCTGCTGCTGAGCCAGATTCTGTTGTGCATTGCTGTCCCATGTTTGCATCTGTTTAGCCTTATTCCTACTGCTTCCATTTATGAAGTTTGCCTGTTTTCCTGGCTTGTCTGTTGCCTGTGACTCTGTTAATCAATCATGTTAGCTTGTACTGCTACGCTGTCTGTCTTTAATCCACACAAAACATCAAACAACATGTGCACCCCGTAGGCGAATTGCAATTCTTACTTTATCCAGTCAGTTAAATGAAAGTTAGATTCAAGTAAATTGATTTCTTTCTCCTCTTGTGAAATGTTTTGCTTCTGTTGTGCACCACATGTGCACACTCTATATGTCTGTTTGCAGCCTGTGAATGCATTCCTGCTCTCTGTCTCCCCACTGTGGCCTCTGGATTATCCAAAACAGTCAGCTCGTCAATAAACAAACAGCAAGCCAGTCACATGATTGCCCGTTTCCCTCTCTGATCAGATAGTGGAGATCAATCTATGGGGGTTATCCATGTTGAGGGAAAACAGTGCAAGCGTAATCCACAATGTGTTACAGAGCAAGGAACGCCCACCAGGCAGAATGGGAGAGTCAGGCTCACCACAGCATCCAATCCCACAAAGCAGTGTGGAGGGATTAATCCAGATTATCTGCCAGTGCTATTCTCAGAAATAAATGAAAAATCTCTGGGCCAGATTAGGGTTCAAGGAATGCTAAAAAAGAAGTTGATGCAGAAATAACATGACTGCTGTTTTACTGACTTATAATAAGGACTGTTGTCTGTCAAGTCATAGTAGTTACTCAATGAAATATGAGTCTTGAACATCTATTCTTTTCATCTTTTCTTCAAGCAAACTTTAAAACAAAGCCACCATGACAATCTTGTTTTTCTTAGCACGTAGTCAGTAAATAATATTACATATAAGTAAGAGTGAAACAGTTTCTTTTTGCCCGATGCCAATAGGAACACCCTTTGTATTATTTTGATCATAACAATAGTTTTACCATAGCATTGCTCAGCTGTGGTCTGGTCAGCAGGTGGCGTCAGTGAGAGGAAACAACTCACTGACAATCTGACTCTTTTCTAGGGGAGCTGTCCATTCAGCACCACCCTGTTAACTGCTTCTCCTCTGCAGGCAGGAAAAAATGCAGGATACATCAGAAGCTAGGCTTGTGGATGTCCCAGTATGAGAGACATTCTTCAAGTGATGGCATGTAGCTGCATCTAGGTATAACATATCTAGTTTTCAGTTACTTACTTATTTATGACAGGAACAGCCACGGCAAAAAGGGTACATGTGCAGATCTAGTACATTTTGGGATGCAGAAGAAATCTAATGTCACAGTGACCCTCCATGGCTGATTTAATACAGTCTTTTTACAAAGCAGTGTTGACAGGAAATTAACCATGCATGCTTCTTGATGCATCAGTCACATAAGTAGAGGAAGATGCTCTGCTTGTCCATTACAGAGTGAAATTATCATCAGCTAGGGTATACATCTTACTGCCTTAACTCAGTGGCCTTCCTGCATGTTCCCAGTCACATTTAATGTGATTTATACTAACATTATTAAGGTGCACTATGGCTGCAGGTATAGTTTTATGAAATTATTAGCAAGCCATAACTAGGTGGGCACCAGATGGACTCTGTGTGAGATGACTTACCGTCCTCTTGCTTGACTGAAGCTCAGGCTACATCACTCACTGCTTCACCCTGGGAAGGGATTACAGTGCTTTCATTTCTTTGCCTCCTTTCCTCACCTCACTTTTCTCTCCCTGCAGTTCCACCGCATTCACAGTAGCCTGTGAGGAGAGACAATGCTGGCTAAC
Organism: Lates calcarifer; assembly: GCF_001640805.2. NCBI lineage: Eukaryota > Metazoa > Chordata > Actinopteri > Centropomidae > Lates > Lates calcarifer. Next base: position 5,320,626 of record NC_066853.1, read on the forward strand.
AATAGACAGAGAGTTTGTCCTCTTGTCAACTCTTGCCTGCCCCATGACACAGACATGAAAGATCCATTCACTGATCCTTGTCCCTATTAGAGTTTTTCATAATAAAAGTAATCAAAGTACAGTCTGAGGTGCTTTTAAGAGTCAGCAGCTGCCAGCTATTGATTGCTAGTTTATGGAGCCCTCTTCACCCCGAGGTACATATGCACAAATATGCAAACACACACACACACACACACATGCAGAAACATAGTTGTATATGTTGACTTGTGTGTATTGTATATTACATGTATTTTTCTCTCTTTTTCTATTTTAAGTGTGTCACATTTGCACAGTTATAACTAAAGCTTTCATCTGGCATGTTTCCATTAATCTCATCTCATCAGACACAAAACTGTGTGTTTAAGTTTGACACAGAGCAACATATTACAGCCAACATTAAGCCAAGCCTTATGTTCAGTAAAACTGTTATCAACATCTGCTCTCTTTAGGTATGACTGCCAGTCTCTCCTATGCTTTGCTGCTCTGCAAGTAGTTTTTGATCAGCTGTATTTTTGAAAAAGGTTGCACAGCTGGAAATGGGACAGGTGTTACTTTTTCTGGTATGCTTTAGGCCGCGATCGGAACTGGAAAAGCCTGATATAACACAGATAATGTCATAAACAAGCACATGCCACTGTTACACATTGCCAAAGTCAGGTGGTGTCTGAAAAGTATTTACTGATGCTCCATGCTAAAAACATCCTGAATCTGATGTAAGGCCTGCTTTCTGTGACAGAAACATAAATCCTCCCAGACCAAGACCTCAAGTCCAACTGCATTTTCTACTTTCCATTATCTTTTCTGGTTGCATGCCGTCTCTCTAGCAGTCAGTCATGTGCTCTCTCCTGGCACCATCTACATCTGAGAAAGCAGAGAGAGTGAATGAAGTTCAGTGACTCAGCAGGCAAAGCTCAATAACAGTAATAGCAATAACTTTATATTGTGCTACACCAAAACTGATTGAAAAGTGCTTTACTAAATGTTGCCATCATAAAACAAATAAAAACAAACAACAGAAGAGGGTCAGTTAAAGTAATCAATGAGCCACAAACAGTTAACATAAATTAAATAAGTAAGACAATTAGATAAATGGTCATCAGTGAGTGTGTGTATCTGGCCTGGATGAGCAGAATCTCAGTTCCTGTGATATTGGAAGTTGGTTTGCATTAGCTGTAGTATTAGCCACCCCTAATGAGGTGTAATTTGCGTGCAGTGCTTTAAGAAGATTAAACAGGAAGAATGTGCTGCACCCTGACCCAGTGCCTGTGGTCAAGTCTGCCATTGTTTTTGATGACAGCTTCTGTTAAAGTGAATGGTCGGTTGCTCCCTGACCCCTGTGGCCTGACATGGTCAAGGGAAGAGATTAAATAACCACTTTAACAGTCGTCAGTGGACTACAATGGCAGAAAGGTGAAACCATTCCAAATATAGTCGAGATCGGTTTACGTGGTGTTTGATTCTGATTCTTGTTATTATTAGAAGATATTGCAAATGGTTCATCGTGTGCTCCTGTGTCTTTGGATTTTAGAATGGCAAAAAAAGACACCGCCCTCCTAACTCCTGATGTACAGGGTATTGCTGTTGATAGAGATGCAGCATGTGGAGGAATCAAAAGCTCGAGAGGCCTTCTGTGTTAGTCAGTTAGACAAATGAGGGCGATTTACAGAAGACCCAGGTTAGATTCAGACTCAGCATAATGCAGTTATAAAACACTTGTTTGCCAGCTAAGCACACTGAGACACCATGAACACCATTATGTCCTTTTGATTCATCATGTATGCACAACACATACACAGTACACAGCTATAAACACGGGGAGTACCCCAGTACACTCAATTCATTAAGAGATTAACAGGGTGAGCTGCTGACACTGATCAAGGCTGGAGTCCAATACAAGAGGGAAGAATTGCAGCAGGTCCCCACACTTAATACCCTTCTCATACATAGCATGAGGGTTGGAAGTGGGGGTGGGGGTCGTTGCACGGAGGATGTTATGACCAGAGGCGAGCATCCTGCTCTATTCCCCCACTCTGGGCCAGCTAGGCTTATCTTGGAGAGAAACAGAAAAAGAGAGCCATCTAGGGAGGAAGACAGAGAGAACAGGAGGGAGGGTGGGAGGGAGGGGGGAAGGGAGGAGGAGGGGTAGAAATCCTGCGCCTGCTCACTGTGAGCACAGCAAGTGCAGCTTTCATCCGCAGCGGAGGACTGAGGGAGAGACGGAGAGAGTTTAAGCGAGCGAACAGACGCTTTCAGGGACAGTGTTTGACAGAGCTTGATAGAAAAGACTCAGAGCAAGAACAGTCACCAGACATGTTGCCGTTTATTTGCAATTACTAGTCCGTTACCGTCTGCTGCAAGCTGCAGTTTGCATTGTGAATATTGTGGTGCAGGTCACCCCCTTCTCTTTTGGGAAAACTGAAGAACCCTAGGGAGGTGTGAATTTCTGGCACAAGTGCTCAGCACTGCGGCACCTCAATACAAGCGGAGGAATGTAGCAGGAAGGTGGGCGAAGCCGAAGATCATCCTTTTGGACTTTGGTCCCCCCCCCCCCAACCATTCACCTGTCTCTGCATCATCCACTCCCCCTTCTTCCCTCTGTGCATCTCTCCTGCTCTGTGCATGGGAGGCGAAGGTTTGGCAGGCTGTCAGTCAGCATGCGGCGGTGTGAACGGGCAGCCCAGTGCCCACAACACCCTATGGACGTCAGACACTCATCGCTGTACTAATGAAAGGCTTCAAGCTCGCCTGGTAAGGCTAGACACAGAGCAGAGACTGTGTGTATGCATCTGCTTTTCTATTCAAAATGTAATCTGAATGTTTTTCTGGAGCTTTAAGGCTGTAATGTATGAAAAGCACAACCCACTCAGGGGCTGGAAGCCTGTGACCATTTCCTGGTATTTTTCTGGACTAGGGGTTCACTGACATGTCATTCCAAGACTGCATACTCTCTCAGCCTGGATGGCTGGAATGTCAAATGTATGTGCTTTTTAAAGAGAGCATATTAGATACATTTGTGTTTATCTGTCCATCTTTACCTGTGCATATCTATGTGGTTATGTAAATCTCCACAAAATATACCAGCATGTAATGAGGACTAGATCAGAACACCACTAAGCCATGGTCAGTGTGTTCATCCGGTGCAGCCAATGTGGACTAGCATGTTTGTGTTGTTTTTTGTGTGTGTGTGTGTATGTGAGTCTGTGTGTGCGTGTGTTTTTGTTTTTTTTCACCGTGACTGTGGCGACCCTGCTCTGCTCCCCTCTGGCGGGCTCAGTGTGAGCGGAGCAGCTGAGGAGAAGCACTCACGTGGCTGCCTGGAAAAGAGCAGGCACATGCTGCCTCCGTTTCTATCCCCGGCTTTCACTCTCGCTGGTCTTCTTCGCTTGTCTTCCCATTCCCTGCTTATCTCACACAGACAAACAGATTCACGTCCAGGTGGCCCTATACTCTCGCTGTCTCATTCAACCTGTTTTGCTACAGTGTGTGCTTTCTGTGCACTTTTCCGTCATTCCTCCTTCTATCCTCTCCTCCCCTTGTGTTTGTTTATGCTCCTCCTCCCCTTGCCTGATATTTTTAGAGACGAATTACAGAGCACTGCAGGAGGAAAAAAAAACTAGAGGGGGAGCAGTTTCAGCAACGTGCGTCCCGCTTCCTTCCTTCTCACTTTCATGAGGACCTCTTTTTCCTATAGGACCTCTTCTTTTCCCTGACGTCTCTGTCTCTCTTCCATTCTCTCTATATTTGTCTGTGTCCTTCTCTCATTTACATCCCTCTCTTCTCTGCTCTCTTCCTTTTTTATACATCTTAAATCTATCACTTAATCCTCCATTTTTTTTCTTTAGGCTGCAGACATAAGACAGTTTCTTTGAAAAATTCCTCTCAGGTCTTAATAGAATTAATCAGAGTGAGTGCATGTCTATATGTGTGTGTTAGCCAATTTGTCTTCCTGTTGTGTGTGTGTGTGTGTGTGTGTGTGTGTGTGTGTGTGTGTGTGTGTGTGTGTGTGTGTGTGTGTGTGTGTGTGTGTGTGTGTGTGTGTATCTCAGACATCCAGGGCCTCTTTATCATTCTGTAGCACTAGGATGGAACACTTCTAACCCTGAGTCTGTCTTCACTTAATCTGTTTGCAACACCCTGACAGACACAGGTCACTTTACACCGAACAGCCATCTGTTAGCATCCCGTAGTCTTCTATATGTGGTGACCTGTTTGACTGACTAGCTGAGAATAGTTTGCATGCCATGCTGTTATGTTATATAACATATGTCTGTAGTTGTACTGTATCCAGTTGGATGCACCTCCATCCTCTCCAAAAGAACAAAATGTTACAATGTGTTTTGTACCTTCTAATTAAGAATGTGTTTGTAAATGTAGTTTGGAACATGGACAATGGTCCAAAGGTTTCCTGTTCAGCTGTTTCAGTCCATGCTGAAGGACAAAAAAAATCAATTGTGGAGCGAGGTATCCATTTCAGTCCCAGATTCACCAATGAGAGGATCCAGCAGAAATCTCACTCTTGCTCCAGAAACAATCTGCTGCATAGGCAAATACACTGTGACCTAGAGGCCATTCCATCAATCAGTATCTCAATCAGTGCATTTGAAATATGCATTTGAAATACTGGATATAGCAGCTTATTTATTAATACTAGATACACTCATTTCCGTGTCTTTAGTTATTACCATATTGTTGTTTGATGACAGATAAGATGGCTTAAGATGATGATAATGTTAATTATGTTTATATATATATATATATATATATATACAAATATGCACAGACTCTCACCAAAAAGATCAGAATGCAACAAACACATTTTTGAATGGTAATACTTTATTATTATTTTCAAATTATTATTAAAGCATATGTAACTGTAGCTCACAACATTGCATGCCTGTCTAATTCGGTGACAGGTTTTTTACTGTGATTTTCTTTCTTTTTAGTTACTTTTTCATTTGGTGTATTTGAGGTACAGCATATGATTCCAGAGTCATCCTTACATGAACTAAAATTGTATCAAAAGGACTTGAAGTTGATGTGAGGGGAAGCGATTGTCACAAGAGTTTCAGTTTAGAAACCAGACTGCCCTGCGGGTTGTATGTTTGTCACAGTGCATGCTGTGATTGAGAATAAGGGTGGAGGATATTTTTGCAGCATTACTTAAGAAAGAGACAAGAAAGAGATAAGGAGCAGAGAGAGAGAGAGAGAGAGAGAGAGAGAGAGAGAGAGAGAGAGAGAGCGAGCGCGCATGTGTGCATACATACGTGTGTGTGAGTGTGAGAGAGAGAGGGAGATCGCTCAGGATTTGGCAGTGGTCCCAGTGTGGGGATGTTTGCTCTTGATATGACATTTGGTGTGACTTAAATCTCCACACAGATACACACACGCACACAGACACAGATGTGCACACACAGCCAACAGCAGCAGCTGTAGCAACAGCAAGGCACTGACAGGAGGCTAGAGCTGGAGCTTACTCTCTGCACGTGGCACCGTGGACAAGCCGGTTGTTGCTGCAGGACAGTTGGACAGACTGTCAGGGCAGAGTTGCATACATAAATGCCTGTGTATGTCTTTACCCCCTAACCTGTCTGGTTACTTGTTCAGCTTGTTTATCTTATTGGTTGTTACCAATCAGAGATGGCAACTGCAGTGTTATCCCTGCTTCATATCATGGTGAGAAAGCAGTGCAGCAAAGGAGTAGAACACTGGAGAGAAGTCTTCCATCCATGATTTCTCCTTTTACAACGCCTCTGAGACTTTCAGTCACAACCACAAGTGTGCACATGCTGTCATACAAAAAAAAACCACAAACATCAAAGACATTTGAATGCATTCAGCATCTGCCAACATATTCAGGGATGCTTCAGATCCTCACATACATACTGTACATGCAAACGACACTCCCAGGCATGTATTATCCACTGCTGTGTTACGAATGTCTCTCTAGGCTATTTTAGACTAATTTAAAAATTGTACCTCCCAGGCCTCTGCGCCAAGAAGATACATTTCAGTATGCAAAGTATTAAAGAAGGAGAGGGAAAATACCTCTGGCATTAACTATAGGTGAACTGCAGGTCATTTAGCTGGGCCTCCATATCTAATATGGTCATTAGAAGTGATGAGTAAGCCCCTCAACTTCTGCAAAACTATTTTTGGTTGCTCTGAAAACAAAATCATGAAATGTCCAGAGTTAGGGGTTTGTGAGAAATGGACTGGGAGGCTTGGAGCCAACTGCAGCCTTACAGATAAAGCATTGCACCATCAGACTGGGCCACAGTGGACTTCCAAGTTCACAGTAGGGGCTCTGCAGTGAAGAGAAACCGCAGAATTGTTTCCCTTCTGGCCACAGCTTATTAACTCACTCTCGCTCTCTCTCTCTCTCTCTCTCTTCTCTTGTCCCCTTTTCCTTTTTTTTATTACTGCATTCTCTCCACAACCCATTTGTCATCGCTGATATTACACTATACTGTTCCTTGCCACACTCTTCTGCCTGTACCCTATATAACCAACCTTTTTTTCCCTATCTCTTAGATGTGAGGGGATATAATTGATGATGCATTGATTTGAGTCACTGAGGAAAATAGAGATGTATGCACAGCATTTAATGATAAAAGGAATTTAGTCTGAAGTGGCATTAAGTGTTCATGTTAACAAGGAAGGAAGACATGGAAGAATAATAATGTACAGTTTGTAGCCCACGGCAAAAAAAAGGTTTATTGCTGTAACTCTAAAGCAACATTAACAGACACAGGTTTCTCTTGATCTCAATCAGCCTCAGTCTTAATGGATTGGAAGGTGCATTCACCTCACAATAGCGTTCTATATGCTCATTTGTCAACATAAACCTGTCCAAACAATAAGGCTATTTTCTATTAAGCTTTTTAAAGGCACAATCAGAACCTGCTCTCCCTCTTGAATCACTAAGACACCAGCAAAATAGCTTATTGTGTGCCAGTCCATTCTCTTTTAGCACAGTAAACTTTTGTGTTTTTCTCCTCAGGTGTGGTATGATGGTAGTTTTTGTTAACTGTATTAACTTTTTATTCTCTCTCTGCTAGAGACCCTTTAGGAATCCATGTACTTTATCTTATCTACCTACAGGATGAACGTAACAGTCTAGCACTGCTCCTTGCTTTTATTATACCTGCTAACATGCATAAATAACTAAATGTAAAAGCTAACATCATAACAGTATAACTATATATAGAGGAGAGAGGGAGTGGGGGTATGATACACAACACAGGTTTCAGGCTTGAATCACACCATAGATGTTGCAGTTATGAGGTATGCGCTGTAACCATTTGCCTAGCGTGGTGCTGCTTGAAATAGTTAATCTTAACACAACAACGAGAGGCAAGGTTTACGGTGAATTGATGTGGAGGTGATGCATATTCGTCCGTTTTAGAAAGGTAGAACTTGAGAGCATCAGAGCCTTCTGTGTGAGATGTATTCATGGAGTGAAAGGTCAGAGATGCCAGAAATTTTAGTGGGATTTCTGATATAAAATAGTTGAGTCATTCATGAAGTGCTTTGACCAGACTTGATATTCAGATAGTGGAGAGTAATTAGTGCCATGTTGCATTCAGGCCAGGTGGATGAGTCATTGATTTCTGATATTTTAGTAAATTAAAATTTAGATTTCTGGGTAATTTTGGGGTTTTGGTTGAAAATATTCTCCCTTACATCTCCTCACTTTACCTGGTGTCTCCTCCCTCACACATATGCCTGCTCTCTTTCTGTCTACCCTCTCACCCTCTGTCTCTGCCCACTTCTCTGTGTCACCCAGTCGGCTTCCTTCCGCCTGTATATCCCCTGCAGATGGCAGTGGCTGTGTTCCGTCCCACTGGGACAAAGTGTCCCACAGGGGCTTAATCCGGTTGCCAGTTTCCTGTCCCCTCCTGCCACTCTGACATCTCCACCGAGTCCTTAAATTACCTCACCGGGCCGAGTTGTGCTCTTGAATTTAAATCAGTGTGTTTAATTATAGCTGCTTTTTAAACAGGTTCTCGTACCCAGAGGTACAGTAGGTCATAGCTTCAATGAGAAGCCAAAAATTGTTACAGGCCTGTCTATGTTAGGTTGCCACACAGTGAGGGTAATTAAGCATTTTAATTAAGCCAGGGACTAAACACTGAAGTTATGCTCTTGGGGCGGTATTGAAATAGTTTTAGGAAAGGTAACGACATACAGCACAGCACAGTGATTTCACCCTATATTTATTTGTTTTTAAACTCTACTAATACACAACCATCAACACACAAAGAGTTGTACTCTCATTTTTCAAACTATGTTCTTGCTGTGAGTAAAATGGAGATATCATCCGTCGGGGCCCCACTGATCGCTCCTCCTGTCTCTCCAAACATGTTCACAGCAAAGTGCACTTAAACTCCAGGGCTTTGTAGATAACTAATCGTGTGTGTTAATGCTTTATGCAGCAGCAGCATCACCCGCTTTTATACACACAAACACAAACACACACACACCCTCCTTCCAGCTCTCTCTTTCTCCCTCTAGTTGTGAACATTTCAAGTGGCAGTGCACATGAATGGTTTGACAGGCTGCCATGGTAACTGCACGGCCGAGACACGGTCGGGCTGACAGACATTTCCGACTCAGCCTGGTGTCGCCACATTGGTGTTGCCATGACAACTTGGTAAACAGCACGCCTTCCTCTCAAAGAGATGGAGAAATTTGTTGGAAGTCTTTGGGGTGTGTTCGGCTTTAATCTACGCCAGAAGTAATAGCATGAAGAAAAAAAAAGAAATTGAAACTATACAAGCCTGTCAAATCTGTCAATCATAACTGGGTAAGATGAATGAATCAACAGCTATATACCCATGGCTGTTCATTACATACCACGTCTGTGAGTGTGTGGTCAATTTGACCATCTGCATGTCCCCTGGGTGCAATAACAATGAAAACAGAGGTCCCCTAAGTAGGTCAGTTGTTGGTGTGAGGCTGGGCAGGCTTATCTGGGCACACAGTGGTCCGGCTCAGTGGTCCAGCTCTCTTTGTTCCACAACACGGCTCTGCTCAGCGCTCCCACAGAGGCAGCCAGCACTGCCGCAGCCCCGGGGTCAAGTCTTTCCAGCAGCACAGCTCAGGGCTCCGTTTCCTTCATAATAGAGACACAGAGGTGATTACTGACTGTGGTAATCTTTATGTATGTGTGAATGGATTACCTTAAAATTACCTTTTCTGGCATGTTCATCAGACCAGTCAGCGCTGGTTCAGTATTAATAGGATGTCAGTCAAAAAAGAATCAGCAGAGGAAATGCTGTAAATCTTATTCTTATAATAAACAGACAGAGAGTTTGATTTTGACAGTAAATTGCACTCTGGCTGTCATCTTTTAAAGGTTTCACATAGAAGCAGGTTCACCAGTTAGTTCATACAGACTGCTACAGGAGCCGTCTAATCCACCATAACGCTGGTAACCCAGTAATGGACACTCAGTTCCAGCATTATGGATCAAGCCTTTTAACATATGGGTGACATTGTCTGCAAAAGCTGATTGACTGATTGAGGTGGAAAAGTCGATGTATCGCTAAAAACTAAATGTGACTATATGCAACGGAAACAGTCTTGGCACGTAAGTCATGACGTAGATGAAGCATGTGACTTATTTGTCACTCAAGCTTCTGAGTCACTGAGAAGATGAAAAATAGTGGCAGACAAAAACAATCTGTGAGGAGTGATGAGAAGACTGTAACTGTCCTCAAATAAATACGACACGCGGCAGTGGATGGAAACACACAACACATTAGTTCACATTTTATTTTGTCAGTTTTCTGGAAGTTTGATTAAAATTTACATTGCATTTGGATGGAAACCTGGCTAGTGTGGCAGTACAAGTCCCAGGACCCTGAAACTGAAGCAGTTATCATTTTATTATTGATACCTGAGCTTTTCCTGCTGTGGTATGTTCAAAATGTCCTCCATGAAAACAGGCCCATTAGTTCTACTGTTATCACCAGAACTGCCATAAAATAAAACATCAGTTTCAGCTAATTCTGTACTTCTCCCTTCCATAATTGTAGTTTAAACATGCTGAAATGAAACACCATAATCAGTGTAAAGTTCCTTAGAAATTAAAAAGTAAAATCTTTTAACTGCCAAGGGGGAAAGTAGGTTCATCTGGAGTTTAAATCACTAGTCCCACATGTGTTTAGGTGCATATTTAGTTAATAATGCAGTGGTATCTTTATATACAAAATAAATATTGGTGAAATTAACTGAAGTAAGCACTTTACACTGGGATATGAATGTCTAATGGCCAAAGTAGCACTTGGCGGTGCTTGAGGGTCTGGATGGCACACACTTTAAAACACATTGTACTGTGGATAATGTTTTTTTTCTCTAATGTATATTTCTGCTAGAGAGACACCAGCTGCAGGAAACAAATTCCATGTGTGTGTCAACATACATGGCCAGTAAAACTGATTCTGATTCTGATTTTTTCTTTTATTTGTCTTGTTTATTGGGCCATGCTACACAATTAAAAAGCAGTGGCCTTAAAATCATAGAATATTTAAGATAATATTGGTTTTGTAATCTGGCATTTATTCTAATTATTTGTTATATATTAGCAGGGAACAAGAGGTTTGTAAAGCCACAAGTTTTGCAATATTTTAATAAAGTTGCCACTGCATATATTCACTGTAGATATGTATAGAGATATACATAGAGATATATTAGGTAATTTCTAGTTTTCAAAGGAAAATGAAGTTGATTTACTGTAGGTGTGTATGAGTGCTTGGGCTTGCTTATTGTGTGATTTAGAGGGAGCTTCAAATGTAAAGTGACCTGAATGCCGGTGATGTCAGCCCCTCCATTCATGAAACACATGAATAATTGAGGAAGCAGCAGGCTCAGTGCACCAGCACCAAGTAGAGGTGAAATGCAAAGTGAAAACCATCTCTTTCCTCTCTCTCATTTGCTCTGTCTCTTACCCTCTCTCGTTCTCTCTCTGTCCGCTTGCACATTTTCCCTCAATCTCCTTCCATCTATTGTCAGTCCGCAACCGTGAAATTCTGTGAACGAGGAGCAGAAATCGCGAGAGAAGAGTCTTGCTTGGAGACTAGCGGATGCAGTAATCAGGCAGATGATCCAACGGCAGGGAGAGCGGAGGAAGAAAAAGGGGGAATGGAGAAGTGCAGGTTGCTAAGAGGGAACAGGAGCTTATCAGTCTTAATTAAACAAAGGGAAGAGAGTGAGCCATAGAAAGAGAAAGAAAAAAACAGAGCCTGATCTCCAGCTTCTGTGGTTTTTCCTCATCTGTCGGGAAAATACGTTCTTTTTATCTCCCTCTGCTGCGTCCGCTTCCTCCTCCTTTTCATCCCATCCTCCTGGCATGCTCCGGAACTCGTCCACCCTCCTCCCCTTTATCCCTCATCCTTCTCTCCTTTCTCCTCTTTCCCCCTCCAACCCCTCCCCTTTCTCCTATGCCTCATCCACGGCTCCCGCTGCGTGAATGAAGCCGTTTGAAAAGGGCTGATCGCGGCGGAGCAGCTCTCTACATGGCTACAACCAGGTTAGTGCCAGGAACCACTGCCTGCCTACCTGCCTGCATTCGGTCGGAATTACATGGAGCCTGCATAATGATTTGTCTCCCTGCTTGGCAAGATCGGCATGTACTATTTAGAAGGAGAGTACGATGAAGAGGGACGGGAGGCAGCTGCACCTCAGACCACCAATGCCTCTTTGGCAGGTGGTGTTAAGGGTGATGTAAGCTGGTTATTAGGAGATCAGAGCTGGCCAGGGAAGATCAGTGGCCCTAAGCCTGCTAAAGAAAATCTCCCTGCCTGCCTCTTCCATCTTTTCTTTCTCTCTCTCCCTCTCTCTCTCTTTCTCTCTCTCTCTCTCTACATTTATCTGTCCAGCTACCTTTCTTCTTTTACACTTAAAGGAAATTGCAGTGGGATGATCCGCTGGATGAACACCTCATTACTGGGGGCTGCCTACGACGACATGGTGGTGTTTGAGTGTGTGACAGTGGCCAATGAGGGCTGTCGCTGTCTTGAGGGCTGCTACGGCGAAGTGTTGAGGGACTGTGTCTTTCAGCAGGGGTATGGAAATACTAGGGTGTGTGTGTGTATGTGTGTGTGGGTGTGGGTGTGGGTGTAGGTGTGTTTTAGTGCCAGTGTACATGTGCAGAGAGTGAATGGGTGGGGTTTGGTGTCGGGTTTGCTTATATAATGCATATGGTTCATGGGTGTATTTAAATGTGGAGGTGTTTTAGTTTGCAGTATTTTGTGGATTACGTGTGTCATGTTGCTAAGTTTATCATTTCAGTAAAAACAGATGGAAACCAATGTATTTCTGCAATACGTTGGCGTAGGTACTTTGTGTCCACACGCACGCCCATGTTTATGTCTGCTTCTGTGTACTGTATACGCATTCCTGTGTGTGCATGCGCAGTGGTTGCCAGTGAGTGTGGTGCTCCTCATGGCCTTTTCAAACCAAGTGGAGCTGAAGGGCCACTGCCAGATGGGTATTTTCCAGGGTCAGCAAAACTGTGAAAACAAGTGGGGCCCTCAGAAAGGCCCGGAACTCTGTTCTTTTGTGAAGCTGAGCGTTTGAACAGCTTGAGCCAGTTGGATTTAGAGCTTTAGAGCTTATTTAAAGAAAAGACTGTAACAAAGTGGAGCAAGCTGCATGCTTGTTTCCCTTCTTTTTATTTTCTTGCACTCTATATGTAAGAACTTGACCTATTTTGAATGAGTCTGACATGTGGGGATCCCGTTTGATCAACACCTTAAAGTCAGTCGGCTGTCTGTCTGTGCAGGGCTCTGTAATGCAGATGAGTTCCGTGCTCGAGCCTCTGGGACCAATTCCCTCTCGCACAGTATGCAAATGAACACACTGTGCTGTACAAAATGTGACATTTTGTGTTTTAATAATCAAGTAAGATGTGAACAGTGCCATATACAGTAAGTTTGGATCAAGATAAAGCTGTGATTTACCATCTGTAACACCACTGTGGACTGTAATGTGTTTTATTTTACTGGAACAGGGTAACAAAAAGCTTTTCTGTTAGTTTGTTTTATATTCATATCATTTTCAAAGTATTTGAAATGACTTCTCTATACCACGAAGCATTGCAATTAGTATTCTGTGAAGTATCAAGTTTTTTTATCTATCCGTGTATTTATTATAGCTCATAGAAGTTGAAGAAATTGACGAGGCCTCAATTCACATGTACACATAAAAATAAATAGTGCACACAACTATAGAGTGAATAATTTAGTATACAAAGGCATTATGAAGTATCTATAAATTATAATTATGGATATTTGTATCAAAAAGTTAAAAATCGGTCATCAAATGTGCAGAATCCAAGCCCTCGCCAGCCACCATGATGCATTGTCTGTCACATTGCCTCCCTGCTGTATTTCCCGCTCAGACAGCATCTCTAACAGCAGAGCTGGTGAAGTATATTTAGTCACACACTCTGAATATTTAAACCACTCTCTCTCTCTTCACTGTTGCTATAGCGATATTCAGTCTAAGCTGAGCTTTGTTTGAGCTTTGTAGTTGTGTAGGCGGTGCTTTAAATGATATGGCTTTTTAATTGTTCAATTGTTTGTCGGCTCTCTCCCTACAGTAAGTCATCAAAGGTAAATGCAGCCTTCAGATCAGTTAATCAGTCCAACTCTACAACTTGACAGCTCACGTGAGTGCTGCTGAAAACACACGTGAAGCGCACTTTGACCAGTATATCACACATTTGTAGTAACAAACAGGTGATGTACATGTAGCAGCAGCTGTGTCTATTATTCCACAGCTGAAGACCCCATTGTGTTTTTTCATTTAACTCCCCAAGCACTACAGTCCAGAGATAATGCACTGGCAGGTACTGTTGCATTATGTCAAACTCTCAATGTTTTGTTTCATGAAGCAGTCACCAACAAAGCATCTGTGATAGATGTTTTTGTCTACTTCTCTGCAGGCTAGCATCAGCTGCATGTTCACTCCATCCACACCACCATTCTGGTTCAAAGAGCAAACTGTTGTGTGAATGACTGATTGGGCTTAGTCATTCATATGCTGATGATGGATCCGTGTTCCCATTGTTTTCTGCCGTGTATCTGGAAAGGCGAGGTGGTCTGTGAATTCCTCCTCTGCTAAAAACAACTGGAGGTTCCTGTGTTAGAGAGATCCTGATATTCTATCCTCCAGTTCATGTTTTAGTTTATGTAATGCAGTTTTTCTCTCTCTCTCTCCCAAGTTTTTTTTCAGTCTGAGCTTTTGTTGCCTAACTAAAGCTCTTAATTATAAAATGTGTTGCTCTTGTAGCTATTATTTTTTGTTTAGTCCCAGCCCCTTTTCCCAAGAGGCCAAGCCACTGGTAAAACCTACATGGAGTATGATCAAAAGATTTTAGTCCTCAGGGGACCTGGATTTAGCTTCACACTAGACCACCACCCCACCCAGTCTTGCACCTTTTCACTCTAAACTAGAGTGTGTGTGTGTGTGTGTTTGTGTGTGTGTGTGTGTGTGTGTGTGTGTGTGTGTGTGTGTGTGTGTGTGTGTGTGTGTGTGTTTGTGTTTGTGTTTGTGTGTGTGTGTGTGTGTGTGTGTGTGTGTGTGTGTGTGTGTGTGCGCGTGTATGCTTCTCAGCATATGATGAAAGCTGACTTAGACAGCAGTAACCAAGCCAGGATGTGACATGGAAAAGAACACCACTGTCACATTGTATGAAGATGCTCTCTTTGTCTGTATGGGGGAAGAAACTGAGCAGTATGTTTGTTTATATTTGCATACTTGTACAGTACATTGTTTGCATGAGAACATGTAGTGGTGGTGGATGCAATAACACAACAGTTGAGAACACGGTGTGTGCTGTGTCTGCCAAATGTTTTCATGTATTGTGTCAAGATTATTATTATTGGAACATAGTGGTTTACTATGCACTTTTGGGTAGCATGCTCAGATGCTCTCAGGTTGGATTGGAGGTTGTGGATGACCATGAGCATTTGCCATGAGCTCCAGTGCTCCCAAGTTCAAATATAAACTTAATAAGAACTGTTACTATTCTCTAAATAAATCCTTTGCTGCTCATTTCATTCAAACTGGTATCCATATTATTAAAAATGAATATATTCTTAATACATCCATCTGTTGGATCATCACACAACAAACTTGCACATTTACCATGATTTGACAGTCTTCTACTGAGAACCTCTCATGACTGACAGTTGTTAACAATCTGTTGAAACCACTGACTGATAAAATTTGAGCAGTCCTTACTGATGATAATTCCCCATGTTTTCTGAGAAGAGTGCAGACAGAAAGATGCAGCACAGACAGATCAACCAATAGAAGTTCCAATGGCCATAGGGTCACAGTCCCTCACTGGCTTCCCACCAGGAATTATGGCAAGTACTGTAGTTTTTAGTGGGGCAAAGCCAATCAAACTGCCCCTGCACCACCATGTCATTTCAACTGCCATGCTATCACAACTTACAGTACTCAAGAACCTAACTTAAATTCAGGACTAAACATATGTGTTTACTTGAAAGAAAAATGTACTTTTGAGTGCACAAAATGTTCTCCACCCGTAGCCTTATTTCTAGGAATGTATTTTTTAGGAGTTTTTAATTTTAGATGGATGAGAACAGCCCCCAAAAGCTCCTCCAAAGAGTAAACTGATGACCTTGGACAAAACATGCAGAATGGCCAGCAGATGTACAGCATGTTTAATAAGCTGCCCGCAGCATAGGATGATGAAATTACCCTGGAAGGAGATAACACATTTTATTAATGTGTTGCTCTGACCACAGAGAACTGTGACGCAGTGTAGGGAATGGTTCAGCAGTATTGGACAAACAGAACCGGGGGGCTTCCACCAGCCAGTACCTGACTGTGTGGCAAAAAAAGATTCATTCTTAGTTTTTACAGCTCTCAAACTTTGTTTTAGGTCTGTATCTAATTTGTTGCCATGGAAACAGCCATTGGCCCACAGAGTTTCCTGCAGTGTTTGTAGCAGAGGCAGGACACTGCACCTGAAATAAAGACTACCTCTGTTTAAAACATAAAAAATGAATACACTTATGAAATGAAATATTAACCTTTGAGGAAAAAGCACAGGTAGCTACTATTTCACACAACAAATGCCATATATTTAATGATTAATGCTGTTTAGGACCTCATTCACTAACAGAGTTGATCAGGAAATGAGATGCGACAGGATCTGGTGGCTCATCACCTCACCTAAACACTTTGATGGGGCAAAACCCTTGCCTGGTTCATTTTGTCTGCAAACTTGCATTTGTACTGTATGTTACCCAGACAGTCTCCTGGTTCAGACAGAGATTATCCTGTATGCTGAATATCAATGCACTCTGCTTCCAACCATCAAAGTGTGCATGTGTTTTTACAGAGTTATACCCTGATGGATGACATACACCACTTTATAATGCAGAAATGAATATAAACAACTTGAAAACTGTGCCAAAGATACAGTAATTAAGGCTTAACAGAAGCCTGGAGACTGTGGCAGTAGGGGATACCTACAACAAAAAATAAATGTTGAGCAATGGCTGGCTTTTAAAGGGAGATTTCTTACAAATGTACTCCTCATCAGGCCAGTTGGTACGAGTCAGTTTTCAGTGCAGAGTACACGATGTACAGTACAGTCAAAATGATCATCCGCTGAACAGCACGCCACTTGGTAATCATATAAACTGATGTCAGAGGTACCATAATATACCAGAGATGAATTATCTATCTATCTACCCTGCATTCAACAGCTGTGACAGCTCTGTGTTGCCCTTGCCTTTTAAAATCAAACAGCTTCTGGTACAGCAGACCCTGACAGTCAGACAGAAGCTGTCGACGCTGCTCTCTATGATTCAATGCTCAAAGCTGCAATGAAGTCCAGAATGTAACAGTAGATCAGTAATTCATGGCCACTAACAGCGGCCATTGGCCGGCAGTGACGTAATGGCTTGCATAACGCCATGTCAAGTAATCGAGCCTGGCGGGCGCGCTGCCACACAGATCACTTACAGAGCCTTTTGTTAGCTTCTGTCATTTTGAGGAGAAGGCTTCTTGCTGAGCCACTGGTATGTGAGCGTGTGTGTGTGTGCAAGAAAAGAGAGTGTCTGGTGCTGGATCAGAGAGGCTTCCTGATAGTAACGTAGTGTTCAATGAAAGAACAGGGACTACCTGTCTTAAGACAGTCCATCCACTTGGCTGGAGAGCTGTTAGTGCAGGTATTTAGGCAAATCCCTTTGTAAAAGTCAACATATACCTTAATATGAGATAACAGAATCGGATGCTGTAGGCCTGCTTTAATAGCCAGAATGATGCTTTCCACCTGCCACTGTATCTCTGATCATATAATCCTTGTTATGTCTCCCAGACTGGCTCCATGGCTTTACTGCAGGCATGGAAACAGGTTTAGGATTTCAGGGGAAAAAAATCTCTAATTATTGTAAGGCTTCATTTTTTACAGGATTTGAAAGAAACAGCTCAATAAATGTCAGGGTCGAGACAATTTAAGTTGGTTGTTTTTCCAGACTTGGTACATTTCTTAATCAAATTGGCGATGGGCTCAAAAACAAGCATATTGATTTCTCTGTTGCCTTTAAAGTGCGCCATTAGTGAGAAAATCCTCAGGTCATGTGTGTAAAGGTGTCTTACCACATTTGTTTTCCTCACTGCTGCTGCTGCTGCTGCTGTTGTTGTTGTTGTTGTTGTTGTTGGTGGTGGTGGTGGTGGTTTCCTGTATTAGCTTAGCTGTTATTAGCCAGGTGAGCACATGATGCTTCAAGCCCGCTAAGCCTCAAGTGATGTAAGTCTGAGGAAACAGTGTGTGTGCAGTGCTGCTGACCACATTGATCTGTAAAGTAATGTCACTACCTTGCTGATGCTTAGACTTTGATATATTTGTATGTGATTTCTCTGACACACTTTGTGATTGTACAGGCTACACTGTATTGCTCTGTTTGATTTAAGACCAGTGTACAACATCCTCCAAAAAATATACATCCTGATAAAAATGTACAGGTTGTACAGACATTGTTTTTGAGAAATGTCAATTGGCCAATTTTGGAGTCGGCAAGTTTAGGATATAAGGTTGTTGAGAAAATTAACAGACAGGAAGAATGTATTAGTCAGATGAAGTAAAATGAATAGTTTTTCTTATCCCTCTTTCTCCCTCTTCTCTTTTAGCACTGCCAGTAACTCAAACAAGAGCACACCTGCCTGCTCACCAGTCCTTCGTAAACGCTCACGCTCTCCCACACCACAGACCCAGGAGGGTGAGAACATGGTGGAGAAGGGTTCAGACCACTCCTCTGACAAGTCCCCCTCCACGCCTGAGCAGGTCGTCCAGAGAACATACTCCCTGCAGTCAGCACGAAGCGGGGGAAAGAACTCAAAGGTGAGTCACAAGAAGATGCTTCTTTTTACTGTTTGAGTACCTGTTAGGTTAGCCTCACAGTTTGAAGTGTGGTGTAGTTTTATCGCAGTTTCAAACATGTTTAGCATCTAGCACTCAGTATTTCGAGATGTAAAACCTCATAAAGTTCTCAGCTCTGTCAAGAACACTTAACAGCGTGTCCTTTCCACTGAAAAGAGTTGGTGCTGTGAGGAGAGCTTCCCAGTAGAGAACAGCTGAAAAGCTGTCACGAGAGGCCTCACTGTAGTACTCTAGGTGCTGATTTCACAGACAAGGATTAAGGTCTGAAAAGGATAAGATTTAAACACTTCTTTGAAACTATGAATTATCTCCAGAAACATGACAGCAGACATTACAACTGATTATTATACTTACATCCACTTAGATGCAAATACAGTAAGAAAGCATCAAAAAGCAGGTGCATACAGGGTTATACAATGTAAATATTTATATCATGTAAGAGTGTGGCATGTTTTCTTCTTCTTTAAAGAGAGAGGAATGTGATTTTATTCCTGTCATACTGTGGCATCAGCCTGCCATATTGCATTTGATTATATATCGTCAGATTGAAGTCCGTGTTGACTCTGTCATAGCCAAGATGATATGTAAACTCTCTATGCAGCCATTCATCAGCTGTGACTGCATAAATACGTCAGTTGGCCTGGCGTTATGATTCCTTTCCCCAGTGTAGTGACGTATGTGTTATGATTGATTATTGACTTGTACAAACTGATATGTAACTAGTGAGCTGTAACTATCACTCTCCCCCCTCAGGAGAGATTGCACCCTCCTCTCCATTCCAGCCTTTCATTTTTGCATCTCATTTACTTCCCAGTCTCTAAGCTCTTTATTTCCCTTGCCAAAAACTATAATTGAATGATAGAACAGAGAGAGGGGTGTTGTAATGTGGCCGTTCAGTCCTACCCTCAGACCTGTAATTTAGGAGTAGAAGTCTGCTTCAACCCTTCACAGAGCTGAGTTTGTCTGAGTTGTCCCTCATGATGAAATCAAGCAGAGATAATGAGTCACACTGACAAAACATAGGTACTTAGATACTCACTACTGAGATTTGGAAGAATTAGATGATGTACGATGAAGGAACTCTGAATTCAAATCAGTGCAGGACAATACAGTTTGGTCCACACTGTCACAGTAAAAGTTTTAAATAAGGTGCAGCAACTAACAGCATCATCAAAGTACTGCAACATCAGAGTCAGTTGTCAGGTTAGTTTCTGCACCATATTAAAAACTTACCAAAACTGCATGTTCCACATCATATCCCTCTTAAACTAGTGACATGGTCATGAGCCAAGGTTTAACTGTTATATTAGATATTTTTAGATAAATATAGTAGATATTTTCAAACATTTTATCATTAGCATTTTTTTCCTTCTGATTTTAAGACGTTTAAGAAATGAATTCAGTCTAAAGATGTGATGAGAATGGTATGTGTCCAGGGTTTAAGAGATAAGTTCACATCCTTTCAAGTCTGTCTTAAAATAATACTTAGGTGCTCATATGAACATTGAAACTGATTTTACTTACTATAATTGTCCTCACTACTATAGATGCCTTCTTGATTCCAGTGATTCCAGTGTAAATGATGGGGGATAAAATTCACAGTCCTCACTCTGTGTTTATGTGAAGCTAATATGAAGCATCAGCAGTCTGAGAGTGAGAGAGATAAAGTGAGTATCTTTCAAAGCTACAGTCTTTTTACTATGAAATTTCCTTTGTTTTACTATCCTTCTGTCACATCTCGACAAGGAAACACTGTTCAGGGAACCTAGAAGAAGGAATTAGTTGGTTCGTCTCACTCAGAATGCTCATGCCTCATATTAACTGTAGATTATAATCTGTAGATTTTGTCCCTCATCCCCTACATTGGCAGTGCATTATAAAGGATCTGTTAAGTAAAAAGCAAAAACTCTCTTGATGTACATATAAGCATGTAAGAAAGAGTAAGGGGTGGTACATGACAGCAGTCTTAAGTCTTCATATATAAGTGTAGAAAGACAACAGAAAGAGCAGCATCACATCTGTGGACAACCCAGGTTCTTACTGAGAACACCATGAAAATGGCAGAAGAATTTTTTTTTAAATATTATTTAAGTAATTCCATCTGCATCGTCTCCCTTCACAACTGAAATTGAATTTGAACCTTTTACACATTCAGGTTATTTCACAGAAGGAGCATGTGGCTCTAATGTTTTGTATGCTCAGCACTCATTTGAGCTCCCAAAATGTTAGAAATAAGCCATGACACTCCATCTTTTACTTTCTCATCTGTCTGTGCTGTTTTCAAATCACATTGTTGTGTTTGACTCTTTGTTTGGATCATTTCTTTTGTCTCCATAACACAGTGTGCACGCTTTCTCTCTTTGCTGCTGCTGCTACATACCATGTGATAATGTGTGCCATCTGATAATGACTGTTCAGTTCTTCTGTTGGTACTTTCAGCTGTTTCTTCTTGCAGTTGATTTCTTTTTAGTTTCATTTTTCTATCTGATTTTTCTTTGTTCTTCTCCTGATTGCATGCTAGTCTCACAAGCGACTTTCCAAAGTAAGCATTACTCTTTTTCTGTTCTTCAAATATTTCTGTGCCCAGCTCCCCCCACCCCTCTCCCATGCCCAACCTCCTGTCTTGTGAGCTGCTCTGTGGAAGTGTCGGAACCTTGTTTGCAATGCTTCACCCTGAAACCAGCTTGTTCCTGTGCACAACTGTTACAAGCCCCATCTGCCTGCACCCACAATCATAGCAGATGGACGTTCCTTGAAACCAACATGTCCACACCAAACCTCACTCACCTCCTTTCCTTTTCCTCTCCTGTCCTTTCTTTTCCTTTTTGGTGATATGCAATGTAGCAATTCCTGATTACATTTTCAAATATTTGTATTAATCTTTGTATACATAATGTATATAAATGTCACATCAGGATAGACAGTTTTTTGCTGTCCAGATGTAGAGAAATAAAAGAAACAAAATAGAAAGGAGATGCACACACATATAATGGAGAAGTGGAGTTTCATTTTCCAGATTCCATGAATGAAAATAAACATTTCTGGTGAAAATTTCTTAATAAACAGCAGTGCAGATAATTTCCTTTCTCTCCTGCGCTTCCTTTTTCCTACTTTGGCCTGCGTCTTATCCCTGTCTTTACAAATTTATCCTGTTGTTATATTTTGGCAATGAGGGCTTCATATCTGTCATGCTGTGTGACTGCCCGGCTGCAGAGGGATAAACTCTTAAAAATCCTGCCAGGATCCCGGTCCAGAGCTCCAGGACTTCATCATTATTTGAGCCGCCTCTCTGTTGCCACATGAGAGAATCCCTCGTGCTCATTTTCTCGCACCATGAGCCCAAAATCCCCCTCCCCCATTTTGCAAATGTACTGCAGACTGGTGTCACGTTTTAGTGCATCGCCCATACTGTCACTTCATCCATCTAATTTCCTACTTGTCAGATGTCATCCCACTTTTTTTTTTTTTTACTTTTTCTGTCACATGTTGAATTTATTGCTGAGCATATAGGGAGTACATATATAGGGTCTTATTTGTGTCAGACGTTTAGAGAAGACAGACAGTGAAATATATGGAGTCTGTACATGGTCTATTTGCTGCTATGCAGTTGCACAATCTGTTTCACGCACATACACACACACATATCCCAATTGATTACATCACTCCTCATTTCTGTGCAACAGTCAAACTCCCCCACCCCCAACCCTATTGCAACCACCCACCCACCCCACTCATGAGCCTCTGTGGTCAGCAGTGGTCACATGACCCCAGATGGCGTGAGGTTGTCCCAGCAACGTGAGCTTGATCACCCTAGCCCTAATGCAATCCAAATAAAAGAGTGTATTCAGCGAAAACAGGGGTGCAGTGCCTCTCTGCAGAAAGGGCCATATGATGATAACAGAGACAGTGATACAACAGTAATCAATCAGGCTTCTCATGTAACATACAAACCTGGATGGAGAGTCAAATTTAGTAGCACAGTAACATTTCTGATGTGAGGTCTCAGGAAGTATTGTTCCTTGGTCCCTCAGCTACTTCTCTCTCATCTTCTATTTCTTTGTGTTCATGTTGCTCACTGCTTTGGTTAATGTTTTGTTTTCTCTTTAATTTTCTTTCAGTATGACAGACTAAACCTGATTAAAGTAAGCATTTCTTCTTGTTTTCATTTGACTCATTGACAGTCCCTGCTGGCCCCCATTAAATCCCCTGGCCCTCCACTTCCTCTGTAGCTGTGCGACTGTAGGATCCCCCTTGGTAGTTTAAGTCCCTCGTGTCCTTTCCAATGCTTTCCATTCCCTGAATTAATGTGAAAGGACAGTGGTCTTTGTATAAAAAATGTATAAAACTGTTTATTTTGCTGAAGATCCCGCATTGTATAAAGCTGTTTGTAATTTGACATTCACGGCAGATTTCTTTTTTTTAATCTGAAAACTGACTCCACCCAAGTATTTGTTTTCAGAAGCAAGGCAGGTCAGTAGGGTTTGAAACCATCATTTGCCCTGTTCTTTGAATTAATTTTGTAATAACAAGAGAGCCACAAGTGTTTTCAAAGGTCTGTTTGCCATCATGATGGAAATATAATGTTGTTTCTACCCACAGACTGATTTCACCCCCAAAATTCAATTCAGAAATTGGATTTAATGTCAGACGTCCAAAACAGAGATGTTACTTGGTGGTTTCTTTGATGTTAATGTGGTCCTTATTAATTTGTTTGAAGCTCTGTATCCAGCAAAAAAATCACAGCTTTGTAATCCACATCTCCATATGTGGTGACATATAAACTAAATAATATAGTTTAGAGTTCTACAAGCAGACCCGATCAGTCACAGAGGAGTCCCAGGCAAAACTCTCTTTCTCTCTCACGTAAACAGTCACAATAAATAGTGTCTTCCCTTGTAAACACTGCCGTCATAAATCTCACTAACTCACTAGCATGCAGTCACACAAAGTCAAACACAATGGCACACACACCTTATCCAGACAGTGGCCTCAAAGTAATTCCTCTCTCGTGTCTCTGTCACCTTCAAATCAGATTAGCCCACATTAGCTCAGCTATCGTCACAGCCAGGCCTCAGGCCTGCTACTGCAGCTCCCTGCTCACTAACAACACACACTCTAGATAACCACCAAACCCTGTCAGACACACAGGAAACTAAGACAACCCCAGGCACAAAGGAAAAATTGAAAGTCAGGTTTTTTGAAACTGAACTGTGAGTGAACTGTGATGCAAATAAGGCCATTTGTGAGGCTGATTATGCACCAGGTCAAAATAAGAACAATGTTTAAAAGCCTGTTTAAAACACATTCTCCGTCACGCTTCAGGCCTTCCTAGGAAAAGTCAAACTATAATTTGTCATTAAAGGTCTCTAAAACAGGAGCAATAGGATTAAGTCGTCAGGTTTTGGAATTTTTTGTTACTTTAGCTTTAAATGTGACTTCATTGTACTACTGTAATCAGACACTGGATATCACTCGTTATTCCTCTGTTCCCCCTCTCCTCCCTCTGAATACCCTCTTCCTTCTTTCACCCTCTGAATGATCACCTGCATGTTTCCCCTCTGGGACTTTTGCTCTTAGACTGTTAGAGCGGGAAGTGTGTTTATGTGGCTGGAAAATGTTGTAATGTCATAGTCATGATTAAGATATATCTCTGCTGCCCTCTGTTGTTATAAAACTGCAACAGAATCAATTGACTATTCATGAAGAGCACACAAAATGAGTAATGATAGGAAGTCACCGCTGAAATATTTCATGAAAATAAACTAACAAATAATATTAGGAATATTATCTTCACACCTCACAAAACTACCAAGAAGTCTGAATAATTTCACCTGTTTACCTCATTTCTGACAATTTTTGGATTAATTTCGCAGCACTTTTTTGATGGAACAACTTTTCAGATAAATGTAGGTGACTGAATGATTATTTAAGACAGAAAGATTGAAATATTGTTAAATAAAAGCATTAACATAATTTTAACATTACATCTAATGTACTAATGCAGTATATGGCAGGTTTGGAGTGAAATTACTTTCAGTTACACAAATACAGGAAGCAGGTTTCCTCCTTTATTTTTAAAGACTCCTATATTTTGATAATCAGTAAATGTCTAATTTAAAGGACTTTGTGTAAATATCAGGGTTTTCTGAGTGCCAAAGTGAGTGAACTGAAAGAAAACGTCACCCTGCATTTACCTCAGACACATGTCTCTGATATTTAAAGGGTGTTGATAACTTCCTGTGATTTCTGGCAGGAAGGATTGTGAGGTACAGTTTGACCTTCGCGCCTGCTGGTACTTGTTATGATCAGGTTGATCATGTTTCACACTCTCAGTATGTCTGTATGAGCCCACAAGCCTTCTGCAGTTTTTCTTTACTAGCTTTACAGAGTTTAATACATCCTCTCTCTCTCTCTCTCCTTCTCTTTGTCTCTCTCCACAGAAAAGCCAAAGCTGGTACAATGTAAGTCACACCCTGTTTTTATTTACATTATTGATATGTGTGATTTTGTATGTCTTTTATGTGTGTGTATGTGTGCCTGTGTGTGTGTGTGTGTGTTCACGTCATATGTGTGACTCCTGGAAGTGTCCTGGAGTTGTTTTAGCGGTGAGTGTTGCTTACAAGATGAAAGATCATTGTCTTTGACCCTGTTTACTGGAGCACCAAGTCACTAGTGTGGGTTACTGGTCCTCCATGCAGGGATTAGCATGGGCTTAAAAGAGCAACAGGTGGACCTTTGTGATGCATGGGAATCAAGAGAATGGAAAGACCACAGTGGGACTTTAAACACTAGATACTTAAAACACTTACCAAAGTTAATTCTTCATTGTACACACAGCACAGACTCAAAAAAGCCAGAGTATTGTAGTTTTATATTGCACCACAAGATGGAGTGCTAACACAGTTTCTGACCTCTGCATAAATCTCAGATGTAGTCACTCACTGAGCCACCTCTTAGTAATTATTTTCAGAGTGTTGGACTTGACATCAGTCAGTGTCAAACTTTAGTTTCTCCAGATGTTTCTTTATTGGACTTTTTCCCATTTTTTATTGTTTTATTTTTTTATTTTTTCCCTGTGTGTACACTCTTCCCTTTTCTCCCTAGCATGAAAGACAACACATCCTGAGAGTAAGCATGACTTGTATTCTTGTGCAACCCTGAATATCTTTCTGTCTCTCTTGCTCTGCCTCTTGGTTCTCAGAGCGGTGGGATGATAAAATCCCTCCTGCCTGCCTGTTTCTCATTCCATTGACTTCACTCAGTGTTGTTACCACCTGATAGCAAAGCCACACTTTGGAGGAAGTGATTTTGTCAAGTTGAGGTAGATATATCTTAGATGTATGTCTACCTAAAGCCCAATAGGTCCAATCGCAGAACAATTCCTGGCTCATGCTCTTATTTGCTGCATCAAAACTTGGATGAGTGTGGAGGCTGTATTTTACAAGTCCCTCTGGTCACTGCTCAGACATCTAATTCTGGCATGCAACAGGTGGTAACAAGCGCGCTGAGTTTCCCACTGTACTAAACAAATCAACAAACCATCACAAGGGCCTCTGGACGAGCCTTGAATGCCTTTGAACAACAGGAGAATGGAGCATGGTGCTGTAGGTCTCAGCATGCCTCCCTCCAGTCCAACTCTGTTTCCCACATCCCAACCAACATGGACACTGGGACACATAGGCTTTAAGGTTTCGAGTATGACAAGTCAAAAAGTAAATACAGGGACCTCAATGCAAATACTGTTCAGTTCAAAAGAGGCTTGGGTCCAATAAGTCCAGACAGCTTCTTAAAAACTTCTCTAATCTACTCAGCTATAATAAACCACTCACATTTTCTCTACTGACCCGCTGTTCAGAAAGGAGCATCATAAATAACACCCTGACACTGTTAATGTCTAACAGATGCAAATGTCATGCTTACAGATGACACACAGCTGGCCACCAGCATAGTATACATCAGGTGTGCAAGGTATCAGGACCATCTGCTCTTGTCTTGTCATCATATATACTGCAAACCTATATTACCCTCTACTCGAGTCCCAAAGTCCTATTTTCTTAAAGGATAAAGCTGGTGATATTCTAATTTATATTACACTGTTGCACTAGGTGACATGTTGCCTCATTTCCATGAACACACAGACTGTACTTTATCTTGACACAATTGCACGTACAACAACCTGACACCAAAAACACTCACTACTGTAGCATAGCGTTTGTATTAATCCATAGCTGAAAATAGTTTACTTCAGTTTCATATAACAGTGTACAGCTGTTATAGAAAGTGACATAGACCCTGTAACTTTTGCCTGAGAGTGACCACAAGTGTGGGATAATGGTAAATATTAAATATACATAGTTTAACAGTAGTACTGGTAAAGAAGGCTCATAAGAGTAAAATTACAGTATATAGCATGTGAATTGTTTTTAAAGACTCAGATCTTCGGTAGGGATTAATCTGCCTGGGATTATATGGTTTGGACAGACAAGGGTACTCAGTAAATACTTGGAAATGGCCCCATGTATTATTGAATTTGGTCTTGGAGTATTGTCAGCTTCATCCTCTAAAACAAGTGAAAAATATGAAACATTCATTCTTCATGAAATGTTCACCTCAGTATAAGGGTGTGTTCCTGATATCTTGTACACTCATGCTTTCTCACACAATAAATCCAAAAGTACAATCAATACGTGAAATAGTTTCAGTGGATACTTGGACTTCAGTTGGCTTGTACATGTACAGTACCTATGATACACCTGCATGTAGGAGATTGTGTGCTTGGTTGTCTGTATGTGTGCACCTCTTCATGGCAATGATGATCTCCCATGGCACTGAAACCACAGTGATTAAAAATGCATTCGTCCTAATGTGAGTTCTGAGCCTGTTGGAGATATGCACCTCTCTGAAAGCACCCGTTCATTCGCTTTGCATCTGCACAAGTTTGTTACAATGCTTCCATGGCAGCTAATCCCACAGGCCTCGGGAAGTTAGCAACACTAGAGGAAAACGTTAACAAAGATTAGTGAATAGTGAATAAATGAGTGTTCACATTGCTTCACTCAGATCAATACACTCATCCATAACCATCATGTGACTATCCACCAAATTAAAAACATCCATAGTAAAAAGATGGGATTGTTGTTAACAGGATGGGCACACACCTCCAGTCCTCACCCCCCTTTAAAACACTAAAACCCCACCCTGGTTTACAGTACCAGTCTCTTCCATCCCCTACTGTTTGTCCAGCGAGTTAATAGTTAACCAAATCTATAAACTCAGGTTATCCACCTCATCACAAGTCCCATACTGTCATCTGAATGCTGGGTGCTGCATCAGTCACAGTGGCCTCTTTCTTTAGCTTGATCCATCAGAAAAGATGAGTTGAATAACCAGGAAATGAAGGATTATTCTGAATATAGACGCTGTACGTAATTTCAAGGAATGATTTTGTTCTGGCGGCAGTTTTTAGAAGATGAACCCTCATTCCACTGGAATTTCATTCACATGATGTAAAGGCATCCTCAGTGTGGGTAAAAGCCTGTTTGTGAATAATCAGCACTGTTTCCCAAGAGGACTGCCACTGAAGATTATTTTCCAAGAGTCATCTGTTTTTTTTCTCTGCTTCAGATTGTCTCCTCTGTGACTGGTTAAAAACGAAGGGATTGGGGAACCGTGCAGAGGAAAAGGTGGAAGTCATGGCTGATTTCTAGTGCGCAAATGTGGCCTACATATTCGTTTCATCCAGCAGGAGTCAATGAGCTGATGTCTTTTTGTTTTGTTTTTTTCCACTGTGCCCACCTTCTTGACTCTTGAAATAGTTTTAGTTAAGAATAGTGGGAGGACGTGTACAACAATTGTTTGTTAAGCTCTGCTGAAATAGGAGCTGCAAGCTCTGCATCTTTCTCACCTTCTAAGAAGAGTAACAGAGGGTGATCAAGTATCAGCAGTGCATGAATGAAGCAGGGAGAAAGGAGGGGACGCCTTTATACCTTCAGTACTTTCAAATCAGTGATTGGCACTTTTGGTACCATTAGTTTGATTCCAGAAGCGCTTCATGCAGAAAATGACTGACTGAATGAGAAAGAAATATTTACAGTGTGTTTGTCCAGCCACTTCACCCTGCAGGTGCATGCGTTAGCCTGCAACCCAGTGCAGACCCTGTCAGGATTGATGGTGTTGTTTTGCAGGCGAAGGTAACTGGAGGTTATGCTCACATCTGTTCTCTGTAACTCAATCACTTGGTCGGACGGCAAGACGGACTCTACACAGACTTCAGCGGACTCAAAGCATACGTTTTTCTCTTTTATTCTGCCTTGTTTTCTCTCTTCTTCGCCACATCTTTGTTTGTATTAGTCCTCTCCACAAAGTAAACTTGCTTCATTCTTTGCCGGTTGTAAACAGGGTAATTACAAGGCACTCAGACCTGGACAGCACCACACACAAACACTCAGCTCACACACTCACGAGGAGGAGTAAGCAGAAAAAAGGAAAAAGCTACTGGCATGATAATAAAGGACTTGTTGGCCGGGGTTACTAGAGGGCAACGGCCGTAACTCCTCTCCCTGTGTGTGTGAAAGGAAGAGAGAGAGAGCCAGAGAACGACAGAGAGCGAGACAAGGATCATGTGGCTGGAGTGTGCCGTGTCCACTGCTCAACGCTAAAAGGGAGCAGCACCCAAAACAGGGGGCGGGATACTGCAGCTTCCAAAACCACTGGACTCAACAGCTCTGTCTAGTTTTATTTTCCAAACCTAGTGTAACTGACAAGTCCACCAACTTAAGAGGAGTCCACCAGGGCCCGTTTTGGAAAGATTTGCTTCCACCCAGGCGCCAAAAAGGATCTGGCGCGATAAATATGGAATTGGATGAGGATTGTACGATGTCAGACTGGGAGGCCATGTTGGAGCTGGATGAGGCGTTGGCGGGGTGGTTTCTGCAGGGTCCAGCCAGAGGGGAGTGGGGTTGGGAGTGGGGCTGGGCTGCCTCGGATCTTCAGGACCCTGAGTGGGACAATGAGGATGTCCCTGCTGTAAGTCGTCCTCCATTTGTAAGCTCAAAACAGAAGACACTAAAGGAGGAGAGTGAACGAAACAGTGTGGGGAAGTTGGAAAATGTTGTGGTTTGGAACAGCAAAAAGACTATGCAGCAAGCTTTGTCTGTACTGTATGCTGCTGTAAGCATAGTTCTGTGGTAATTCTCCACCACTAAAGAAAACAGCTGGTTTGGATATGAGTCATAGCTATTTGAATTCTCCCAGAGCTCATAGAGGCCTGTTGTTTGGCTCAATCATCAGATTACTGTGTGAGTGACTTGATGCGTAAACAGTGTAGGTGTGTTTGGTCGGTTTTAAAAAGAAGCATCATGATGGTGTGTGTGCAGTCAGTGTGGTTAATTTCATTGCCAGGCAATTAGTCAGGGCTTTCAGAGTTGTCACTCACATGATTTCAGAGCAGGTTTCCTCATCACTGTGCTTTTCTCAGAGACGAGTAGAAGCAACAACAAGACACTCTGAAACAGTATTACAGTATTTCAGCTGCTTGTTTTGCAGAGGAATCACATGTAGTGATGTGTAATGTGAACAAGCTGTTCTTTTCCCACCAGCCCTGACCCGGAGGAATATATTTTTTCTTTTTTCTCAGTATACCTCTTGTTACTCTATTGGCAGCTATTGTTTCCTGAAGCTTTCCTGTGGAAGGAAAGCATTTGGTGCAGACAGTGAAAGCCCTCACTTGGGCACACATTTGGAGATTTTTTACACATCGCAGGCTCGCTCTGCAAATAATCATATCTGCTGAAGCCAAGCAAAAGAGAAAAGTGATCATGTTAAACAGGATATCATTCCACCGTGCTGGAAATAATTTGTTTGACCAGGTTATTCAAACCACTGTGTACAGCTTTGTTTATACTTGAGATTACATCAGTTGTCCTGCTCCCTTGTACCTAAACAAAAGGCTCATTGTCAGAAACATGCTGCTCTATAATGCAAATCTGAGAATGTGACTCATATTAGAAATGCTCACAGTCACGGCAGCATGTGTGTTGAATGATCTGCAGCGGGCTGACATTTGGATTTGCGCTTTAAATCACTCTGCTGTTAAGTATCATCAGTGACTTCAGGTAACTCAGGCCACATACCTCTGCTTGCCATTCACCATATGTTTCCAGCGCTTGTCAAAATTCCTCACAGAATGAAAGCCATGGTATGATTAGAGTGAACCAGACACCTTCATCAAACCTGTGGGTGGTTTTAACAAGGTTGCGTGATGGAGACAACACTTGTGAATGAGCGAGTCACAGAGCATGAAGTGTGAGTTTTGGGAGCACAGTGTGTGTGTGTGTGTGTGTGTGTGTGTGTGTGTGTGTGTGTGTGTGTGTGTGTGTGTGTGTGTGTGTGTGTGTGTGTGTGTGTGTGTGTGTGTGTGTGTGTGTGTGGTGTGTGTGTGTGTGTGTGTGTGTGTGTGTGTGTGTGGTGATGTTTCTGACTCTGCCTGTCACTGCAGGTGCTGAGCCCGACATACAAGCAGCGCAATGAGGACTTTAGGAAACTCTTCAAGCAGCTCCCTGACACAGAGAGACTCATTGTGGGTGAGTGGACGCCATAGACACACTGGGGCCATCTGAGGACTGGCAGGGTGCAGCTTACTTGTCAGTAATTAGAAAATGATTAATCCTTACACAACAGAGAGGGGGCACAGACAAATATTGGACATTCCAAATGCTGAACATGGTAACATGATTGTAAATATGTCAAGATTTTGTTTGCTGATGATTTAAAAAGTACCTCACAGTTTAGAGGAACTTGCAACCTGATAAGAAACTTTTTCGAGCAGTCTAAGCTACACACTGCACTCTGTCATGAACACACAATGTCCCAAGTTAATTTGATTTGTTGTGTGATTTTCCCAACTCTCCGATGAATGCTGTCTTTGTCTGAAATGCCTTAAGAATAAAACAGCTTATAAATAAGATATACTGTGTGACAGTGAAGTGAGTGCTATCATATGAACTTATTTACATGGCAGAGATAATGTTTGAATATGAATATTAGCATGTTGTTATGGCTGATATATTGATGGGAATACTTTTAATGAATCATTTACCAGTTGTGTATTATAATATTGTAATTTCTCTTTTTTGTCATTTGCATCATACTTGTGCATGTGCTGTGGTATTTTTTTTCTCAGGTTTTGCAACTTCTTTATTTTTCAGACTACTCCTGTGCTCTTCAGCGGGACATCCTCCTGCAGGGACGACTCTACCTCTCTGAGAACTGGATTTGTTTCTATAGCAACATCTTCCGCTGGGAAACTCTGGTATGCTTAACACGCTGCACCTCTGTGCACTCTCATGTTTTTCATGCTGGCAGTATTGGGTCATGCATGGAGCTGTAATTTGTGTGCATATATGTAATTGTGCACATTTGTTTTGTGTTTGCGTGTAGCTGACAGTGCGGCTAAAGGACATCTGTTCAATGACAAAAGAGAAGACTGCACGCCTCATTCCCAATGCCATCCAGGTCTGCACAGACACTGAGAAGGTAAAGCACACAGAATCACTAAATACAGCTATTTACGTTTGTAGAAACTTAGAGTAGTAACTAATTTAGGCATACCAAAGACTGAGCAGTGAATATGTGTTAAATCTAATGATCTTTGCATAAAGACACACCAGGGAGGGATTGAGGTACAGAGGTACAAAGTCTGACTGGTAACAGGAAGATTTAATCTTAATCGCCAACATGGGGAACATGTTCCTGTCACTGGAGAATGGTTGAAAAGATATTAACACCCACGGTCACTGCTCAGATATGTCAGAACAAATTGAAATAAACTCAAACTAGGACTGTGCTCTTCAAAATGTGCCCTTAATTTCCACAGGTAGCTTTTTTTTTTAATTCTGTGGTAAGAGGGTTTTGACATGATGCCTTTTAATCTTCACAGCACTTTTTCACCTCATTCGGGGCCAGAGACAGGACGTACATGATGATGTTCAGACTGTGGCAGAATGCACTGTTGGACAAGGTAAGCAAATTTGTCTGCGAGTGTTTCCTTTAGCTCGTATTCGAGAATCTGCATCGCATACATTTGATTGTACAGAAAAGAAACGCTTAGAAATGACTTACAAATTTTACTCTGCAGTAATTTCGAGTCGTCTCACTCCTCATTTTGATTGGTTTATTCCTCTTGCAGCCCCTGTGCCCCAAGGAACTGTGGCACTTTGTTCATCAGTGCTATGGCAACGAGCTCGGCCTAACCAGTGATGATGAGGACTATGTCCCCCCAGATGACGACTTCAACACCATGGGGTGAGTCTGGTTACGTTGCCACATCCGTTACTATGGCTACCACAATAAACATTTTTCAGTCGATTACTCAATCACCCAAATTACAAAAATAATTATAGGGCCTGGTATGAGCTGTAACAAACAATATTCACATGCTCAGTCACATACAAGCCTATACACAATCCATTCATATACAGTAGTAAACTCATTGGTTTACTACCAGCTAGTCTGAATAATGCTCAGCGACTAGGAGAAACTGAAAGGCTGCAAAAAATGTAACACAGCAAATACTGCATTTGTTTGAAGGCTTAAAAGATCCTTTTTTGTTCTGTGTCTTCCTTCATTTACGTATTTCCTTCATGTCTGAAGTGGATTTTATTAGGGCTAAATCAATATAAGGTCAATGCAGGTCAGAATCTGTTTGTACTTGCAGTGCCTGAAGTTTTCTGTTAAGTGCCACATGAGATCAGGAAGGTGATGTGACGTGAATGTTTAAACTGCATAATTGTATCCAGTGTGTACGTTTCTCTGGGTGTGAGGTTAAACTGACAAAGTGAGAGAGAAGAAAGATTTACTTCAAAGGCTGAACAGAGGTCAAATGAGATGCTCCAAAACTGTCTTACCTTGTTTCAAGAATTTTACCATCTGATGGAGGCTCTGTCACGTTCACACAAGCTAAATCATTCATTTTTCAACCCTTGCTCAGATAAATAGACAATTACTGGTCAAAAGTCAGACAAAAAATAAGCACTTGTAACTGTTTCTAAACTGCAAAGCAATGCTTGCTCTTGAATTTACTTCTAACGTTTCTAAGATATACTGTGCTGATCCTTTTAATGCTTTGTTGGGATTGTCCAAACATCCTGGCAGCTGCATTTTACTACATTCAAATCCGTCCCATCTGGAACCAAAGTAGGGCAAATCACACTGTAAAAAATCTTGTAAACACTACTTGAGCAAAGTTTTTGCAAGAGCCTCACACAGGATGAGAGTTAAGTAGAGATGAGTAAAGTTCTTGTCTGTCGTTCTTCTCTGGTGCCTTTAGGTTCAGCGAAGAGATTCCCAATGAAGAGAATGAGATCAACAACGACAACTTGTCTAAGAGCAGCACGGAGGCCAAGCCTGAAGGGAGCCCTCCTCCAATACACAAGAAGGCCATCCCTAACAGCACCATCCCCAGCCCAGGCAACCACGACACACCCATCACAGTAAGTTATATCTGTTACATATTGCTAGTTAACACACATGTATACATTTGCACTGCAGAGGGCAATGGTCAGATGATGGTCAGACTAACCCCAGAGCCTTTGCTTGACAACATTTAACAAGGAAACAATATTGATTGTTGATCATTATTTTCTTCTTTTCCCCAGTTTGACCTCCCAGCAGAGGAGTATGCAGACTGTCTACCGGATGGCGAGCTGCTGGCTGTGCCACTGGTGGTGGAAGAGAAGAACAATGATACCAGCGGGCCTGGCGGTCCTGTGCCCTCACCCTCACTTGACTTCAACGACAATGAGGACATTCCCACTGAGCTCAGTGACTCCTCAGAAACACATGACGAGGGTAACTGCATGATACACTCGGATGAAGTGTATAATCCAGTAGAAAGTCTGCTGTTTTATTGATTTCAACACTCGTGACAGGATGATGTAGATGATGCGAGTGACAAGAGTTGAAAACAAACAAGAGTGGACATCTCTGATATTGTCTTTCTCTCTCTGATGTGTAGGTGAGGTGCAGGCTTTCCACGAGGATCTGAATGGCAGACAGCACATCAACGAGGTCTACAAGTTCAGTGTCGACAAGCTCTATGACATCCTCTTCACTGAGTCGCAGTTCATGAGTGACTTCATGGAGCAAAGGCGATTTTCAGGTTCGATACTTCTACAGCTGTCCTCTTACATCTGACCTCTTTGGAGATAGTGCTCCCGTGTAGTGTTTATATTAATTCACTCATGTCTCTGTTTTGTCATTTTGTGGTTTAGATGTGGTCTACCATCCATGGAAGAAGGAAGAGGCAGGGAACCAGACCAGAGAGATCATGTACACCATCTCTCTGTCCAACCCCCTGGCCCCCAAAACAGCCACAGTCACTGAGACACAGGTACAGCCAACTCCAGCAGATGAGAGACAGGTCTTATTATTTATATTTCTTACAGTTTGATTTGACTTAAGGACGCACCATGTCCCCCGTCTTTTGCCAGACTCTGTACAAAGCCAGTCAGGAGAGTGAGTGTTATATCATCGATGCTGAGGTCATCACACATGACGTGCCCTACCACGATTACTTCTACACTCTCAACCGCTACATGCTCACCAGGGTGGCCAAGAACAAGTGTCGGTTACGGTGAGCGGTCAGATACACACAGCACACACCTGACAAATGATGTAATAGTGCAGCATTGTATTTCTTTGTATTTCTGCCATCTGTTAATTGTTTATTTGGTGGGGGTTTAACTGCTTTCATAACTTATTGTGAGAGACTGTCTCTTTATATCCATTGATGCATTTCTGTCTTTCTCTCAGGGTATCAACAGAGCTGCGCTACAGAAAGCAGCCGTGGGGGTTGGTGAAAGGCTTCATAGAGAAAAACTTCTGGAGTGGGCTAGAAGAAAACTTCCGCCATCTTGGTAAATTTGATTGTTGTTAGTTTGTCTGTTTTAGCAGTTATAATATTTCATAATTTCATTTTTAGATTTTTATATATTCATAAAATAGAACTGTTTTTATAATTTGTTAAAGGTGCTATATGTACATTTCTGTTATTGCTACATTGCCAACGTGACTCACTATGGCAAAGTGATATTACAAGACAGTAGAGGCTGCTGCTTGCTGGTTATAAAGACAAAAACTGCATGTAACAATTATCTCCTTCCCTCACAGAGTTGGAGTTATCAAAGCTGGAGGAGATACTGACTGAGACCCACCGGCTGTCTCCAAAGGCCAAGGTGGTGAAGAACTCCACGGTGAGGCGGAAGAAGAGGCCACTCCCCCACATGCGCAGCCAGCATCTGGATGAGGCGCTCAGCCCTGTTACCACGCCGACGGACGAAGAAGTGATCCAGAGGATCAAACAAGTGGCGGGGTCCACACAGACCAGACACCAGAGTCCAGAACACCATCACCTGCCCGGAGGCCTCGCTCTGTACAGTGTTTCCAAACTGCTGCTTATCATCAGCTTTGTGTACGTAACTAATCACAACACACACACACACACACACACACACACACACATACACATAGGCCTTTATATCTGACCATGCGAATGCAAATACAAACAAATGCAAACACATGCTGACATGACACACAGGAATACATGCATGCTCACTTCACATATTAGAATTTCTCTGAGTCACTTGTTGCATGATTTCATCCATTTTTCCAGTAGCCTCTGTAGAGTTTTTGTGTGATTTACAACTCAAAATTAAAAACCTTATAAATATCTCATTGTTGTTCTCTCCCCTCTCCTTTCATTGCCATCCATAGGATCTGTCTAAGGTACATACAATATCTGATTAGCCAGCATAGTGAGAAGCATATATTTACAAAGTATTCCCATAGTGATTTGAATGTAATTTCCATTTTCATATCAGCTAACTGATGGCATTGTAAATTACCAAAATGTCAAGGGAATGACTCATTTGCTGACTTTCCTCAGCCTCGTCCTGCTGGTCTTCCTCAACATGATGCTCTTCTACAAGCTGTGGATGCTGGAGTATTCTGCACAGTCCTTAACAACCTGGCAAGGTCTACGGCTTCATGAAAGGTACACACACACACACACACAAACAAAGTCACAGATGCACATTCTGCGCATTTTTTGTTTATTAGAGTCATCATGGTTAATGGACTTTTGAGCCATTTGAGGATACAAAAACTTTATCTCATCACTGCAGAGATGAGACTGAATGGAGTTCTGCTGTATTTATTTGGCTGTTTGCCCAGAAAGCAGCCACACACAAGCATACACATACAGTTACTTTTACATACACACTAAACTATATCCATATGGTTATTGACGTGTGTGTCAGGAAAACACAGAGCTACTAAAAATTACCTCTGAATAGCTCTGGGCTTACTGAAACAATTTACCCAACTGTTTGTTGGCAGTCCATCAAAATGGAAGTCATGCCTCAGTGGCTGCACCCTGATGTTATTAATGTGTGTGTGTGTGTGTGTGTGTGTGTGTGTGTGTGTGTGTGTGTGTGTGTGTGTTTTCCAGTAAACTGCCTCAGACGCAGATGGAGTGGGCCCAGCTCCTGGAGGCGCAGCAGCGTTACCATGACGCCGAGCTGCAGAAGTGGAGGGAGATTATCAAGTCGTCGGTGGTGCTGCTAGACCAGGTACTTGGACACGAAGGGAAATTTTCAAAATCGTGTCAGAACTGTGGTGTGATGTGTGCTCCAGGAGAACTGGTTGCTTCTGTATTGGGTTATGGGAAGACGGTGCATACTGCAACAGTCAGCTCAGACCCAGCACATTATTAGAGTTAAATAAGTTATGTGACCATTTTAGCAGTGTAAAGTGCATTACCTCCACTGCTCAGAGCGGATGCCCGTGAGCTAGTAAAGCAACACTTTCGCATATATAGCAAATGGAATTACACACTGAGCAAATCCTGTTACACATAGTAAAAGCAGAGGTTGAAAAAAGAATCACACCTTTACTGCAAACTACACTGAGATTTTGGAATTTCCACTCAAAACACAGAATATAGAAAGAAGTTAATTTTCTGCCATAACATTGTCTACATTCATCCCAAGAATCAGGAATAAAAAATCAGGAATCCAACTCAGTGAAAGCCCATGTAGGCTGACCTGATGCTACATCCTCAAAGGTAACCAGTGATTGAATAGTACCTGAATAAATTAACTTTCAGGAAGCCATTGAATTACCGTCAAACATCATATCCAAGAATGAATGAGCATCACTTGCAACTAGTAGTCTAATGGTAGGTCTGCAGCACCTGGGGAAAAAATATTTATTTAATTATCTTAAAGGACACGAGAGAACTTGTCAATTGTACCTTGTAGGTAAGTGTAATTTTACTGTCTTTAATAAGCAAGCTTACACTGTGATTTCTATCCCTCTTGTTTCTCTTCTTAAGATGAAAGACTCTTTATTGAACCTCCAGCGAGGCATTGGTTTAAGCGACTACAGCTCTGAGGCTGAGGAGAAGAGAAGTCGCTATCACTGACACATCACCACAAGGCCATGAGGGCGTGCTGTGCAATATAGGACCTGTTTTGTTTGTGAACCAGTATGCAGGCAGCAGCAAGACAGAGAGAGAGGACAGAGGGGGAAATGGGACCAACAGTGAGCTGGTCCAACAGAGACAAAGAGGAATAGAGGGTAAACCCCCCGGAGGAGGAAGTCATGGACAGAAAGTGCCCCTATCACACACAGGAACTGAGGTGTCCCCAACATCACTGAGGCATTGCGGGAAGGTGTGAGACTTGCACCTTCTCTTCACTTGTGGGATAACCATTTCCTTCTACTCTCTTTATTTCCAAGTGCATCCTACTGTAAGCCATGTGGAGCAGGAGAGTGGCAGAGAGAAAGAAGGAAAACTACTGCATGCATTTAGACAACCTAGCTCCCCTCAGTCAGTGTTAATGTGGTCCAGTTCCAGTCTATGTGTGTCAAAAAAAAAGAGGAACAGAAGAAGATGAGAGATCGAGTCAAAGGAAAGAGGGGTCCTTTCGAGTCTTAATGGCTTTCTACACTCTCTTGACTGTTCCAAACCAATCGTCCCCTAGAGGTCCTCGCTGCAGCGTCCCTTTAGCAAACCTCCAGGTAATCAGACTGCAGTATTGTCCCACAATCAAAAAGGAAAAGAGGTTTTGTAGCTGGAAGCTCCATGCCTGGTTTAACCCTGGCATGTATGGTCTCAGTCAGGGCTGGTTCCCTGTCAGACCAATGTGTTGAAATATTTAGAAGTAGAATGTAAAGATTAAGGAGAACTAAACCAGTATTTTCAACATTATACACAACTCATACGATCATTTGCCCCTGCCACAGTTTTAACTACCTTACACCTCATCCTTTTAATGATTTCAAATGTGACTTTGATCACAATTATTCTTCTTAAAAAAGGGATGCTGCAGCTAGACCAGTAGGGAGATCTGTGTTCTTACTTGTTTTATTACTAAACTGTGACTATATCTCTTTAAAAATGTTTCAAATTAGAAAGAATTCTATGAATATATTTGAAATATATAAGAATATTTCATTATTTAATATATATATTTCAAAATATATAAACATTACCTATATTTATTGTTAATTTATGTACATAAAGAAATTATCAGAGCTCTAGACCAGTTAAAGAATTTCTAACAAAAGTGTTTTCTTCTAAAAATGCATGCCAGATATGTCTGTGACATGTCCAGTGTGCAAGTATGATTCAGCATTCGCGCGATTATATTCGCGCATGTGTGTGACTGCGTGAGTCTGCGTGAGCGTGTGTGGGTGAGAGCGCATGTGTGCGTGCATGCGTGTGTGCGCAAGTGTGTGCTGTAAGTGTGACATTTTTACCATACCACACTTGTATGTTTCTTAATTTTTTCTTTTCTGGCTCCTGCAGCCAGACTGCCTTTTTTAATGCTAATGCATTTGGATGCTGCCTTGCATTAGCCCCACCAGGGTACAGTTTACAACTGAAGAGTTTTGTTCCAAAATGAAGTATCCAGCATTTCAAAAAACAATTTACACCTACATGTACAAAGCAATTGAACTATCAATTAAAGTCGCTTTTTGTCGCATAATAAGCAGCTTAAATCCATGGTTGACAAAAGTAGGAAGACAGACTTGAAAATCAAAATTTTTAAGATTGAATTAACACGAATTTGATAGTTTGTCTCTTGTTAATGGATATATAACATTTTGGAGATGGACCCTTCATCTGCCCTCTCTTTGTGGACTCTTTGTCCATGTCACCACATCAGGGGCTTGACCACTCTTTGCTAAAAGGAATAGTTTGACATGAGAGATGTGCTCATTTACTTTCTTGTCTAAAGTTCAATGAAAAGATGGGTACCACTCTCATGTCTATACACTTAATATGAAGCTGCAGGCAGCAGCCAGTTAGCTTAGCTGAGGGACCTGTTTCCTCTTGTTTCCAGTAAGCTAACCATCTTCTGCCTCTACTGCCTGTCAATTGATTAGCTTAGCTTATCTTAGCTTAGCTTAGCTTAGCATAAAGACTAGAAACTGGGGGAAACTTCTTGCATGCAAGAGTTAATGGGCTAGCTGTTTCCCCCTGTTTCTTTGTGCTAAACCAAGCTAACTGACTCCTGGCTCTAGCTTTGTATTTAGCATGCAGATATAAGAGTGGTATTAAAACTCTCATCAAGAAAGCGAATAAGTATATTTCCAAAAATGTCAAACTATTTTTTTTAAACACCTTATTGAACCCAAATTATACTCTCCCCTCCCCATTTAAAGTGTCTGTCTTGGATGCAATGAAAGCATGAGAATTATCTTTACGCAACTAAATTGAACCAAAAGAAAGAAGTAGAAATGTACCTTCACAAATTATCACATTGTTTTAAATGAAGTATTTATCATGTATGTCATGTATTATATATAAGATTAGGTGCAGTAAAGAGCATCTCTTAAGAGTTTGTCAACAGAAATAAAGCGCTGACAGACTTCAGCGATGAAAGCACTTCCAAACTAAGAAAAACTTCCCTGTGTTTAACAAAAAAAAGAAGAGAAAGTAGTGAAGCACTTTAAGGCCTTTTCAGGTATTAAATAAAATAAAAAAAGGATTTAGTTTGGAAGTGAATGCAGAGCTGAGGAAACAGTTTCACTGGTGTGTATCAGTTAATTTAACAACCACACTGGTGATTCACAACTTCCAAACTCATGAGAAATAGCTGGATTTTAATCCTGCTGGTTTGTTACTGCTCAGAAATAGTTACTTTTGCCTAAACAGAATATTATTGAGGTGATTACATGTGAATCCTCCAAAACCACATCCCAAACAAAGCGACTCCAAGCTGGAAGTCTGACACGCTTTTCTTGTATATTTCAGGGAAATGCAAGAACGAGTGATTTGTATGAGGGAAAAAGTATCTTTACTTCGTGCCTGTGTGGCGTGTTACTGACTGACTTACTGAAAACATCAGAAAAGCTTCAGGATTGGGCCCTTGCTGTTTGTGTATTACATCTGAAGAAGGCACTAAGTAATGATAATACATGGAAAACCTTAAGACCTGAATGTGAGCGGTTGGAAATGTTTTCTGTTTTATAGAAATCACTTTCACAATCCTGATGACACTGAAAGATTATAGTGAAGTTATGCTTCATGTATATGATGGTACAGAAATGTCAAATATATATGAAAATGTGATGGAAATGCTTTAAAGAGTTTTTGTTTTTTTAAGTGTATGATGAAATGGATTTCTTTTCTTTTTCAGATGCTTGAATTACTCAACATTCTCAACTGTTTTGACAGAGACGTTGTAAATGCTTGATTAAGTTGGATTTTACTTCCCAGGTTTGGTTTGATACCTTTGATACCTGATTTTAATCTTGGAGCAAGTGTATTTTATTTGACTGTCAAGGCTGAGTGAAACGGTTCATAGTGACAGAGATTTTAATACTGAACTGCTGTAAAACGCACATCCTCCTCAGACCACATTAAATATGCACCCTGGCCTCCAATAAACTCTCACAGTAGACCTGAATTGAATTTCATTGGTCTCCACAGTTCTGCAAATTATGTTTTTTCTGGGGGGATTTTGCCTTCATCCATGTTTCTCATTATTACCAACAAATTTGACTTCAGCAAATCAAGTTTTCATTTTTTCTTTTCTAGTTTGTACTCACAGTTACCTGCGTTACAAGAATGATTGTATGATTGCTATTGCTGCACAGCTGTGGAACCAAGGCAACCTGAGAGTTCTGGATGCCACCATTTTGTCACTAACGACGAATGAATCGTGTGTTTCATTGACTGTATTAATTGGCATTTGCCTTGCTATCACAGAGCCGGCAAGACAATAGCGCCACTCATGCAACACAGTACTAACCAACAGCCTTGGTCAACACACAATAGGAATCACATACAACCTCCAGAAAACAACCACTGATCAAACTCATAGCAAATGCTCTTCTTCGAGTGTGTCTTGATAAAAATATGTACTGGTGTAGTTCTGTTCAAAAAGAATTCTACTGTATGTTTGTTTTGTTTTTGTTTTTTTTTTTTAGAAAATGTTTTGATCTCTAGAGAGACTTTTAGTGAACTTTATACATGAGATAAATATACTGTAAGTATATGTTGTGTATATCTGCAGTGTGTGTGTGCGCGCACACACTGACAAAAGAATCCAACCTGCGCTGCGCGTAGGTTTTGACTTGCCGATGACTTTGCCTCATAGAGAATGAAGATAAAAGTGGCTTTCTGGTTCATGTGAAGTAGAGACTGGAAGTATGAATAAAAGAATATGGAACAAAAAGTGTTGATGTTTTGGAGCAGATACTCAGATATTTATTTTACAAATGCAGCTTGGATTTTTACTGATTTGACCTGAATAGGG
This sequence comes from Lates calcarifer, assembly GCF_001640805.2. Taxonomy (NCBI): domain Eukaryota; kingdom Metazoa; phylum Chordata; class Actinopteri; family Centropomidae; genus Lates; species Lates calcarifer. The sequence continues at coordinate 5,362,923 of NC_066853.1, forward strand.
CCTTTTATGTTTTCCCAACAGGAAGTACAGTTGTTATCCTTACAGACCCAGTACATACTGTATGACCTCAGGAGACTTTACAGTGGAGTAGTACAGAGGAAGCCTGTATGAGGCACAAAGATTAAATATTCATCTGTTACTGCACTTAGAAAAATAAAATAAAATCAAAAGATGATAAAATATTAATGTGACATATTGAAAGCATTGTTATTTTGGGAGCTGTACCTATAGTACAAGCTTCTCATAACCTGCCACTGTATGTTCAGAGCTGTCTGCCCATAGGATTCCTATGGCTCTCTGTTGTCTCACTCTAATTACTGTTGCATGATTTGCCTATTAATTACCACTGTCTCTGTTACATAAACTAACCAGGTGAATCCAGGTGGAAACTATGATGTCCATCCATTGTTCCTGAGGGTAAGAGGGGTGGGTAAAGTATATTATCTGTTTGTTCATGAAATTACCAAAAATAATAATCTGTTTGATTTTCACCATCTTTGTGCAAATATAACATTAATGTTTAATACACCTGATTTAGCCTGTGCTTTGTTTCTAAGTTAGGTTCTGCTTATTTGATCCCTGATCTCTATTAGTTTTAGTCATTTTTAATGAACCTAAATAGACAGAAAAATATTTTTACCTTATGGAAAATGTGTATGTCCTGTTTACAGGTGACTGGGAGAAGATGCCCTCATGGGTTACACACTGCTGCTTTTTTACTACTTTGTTCCTCAGTTTTGGGAGCATCGGGCCTGAAAGTTTTAGGGTTTGTTGTCTGAGACACTCAAGACGTTATAATGAAATCTCAAATGCGATGTAACTGAACTGAAAAGTTCCTGCATAGATTTTCCCCTGTTTCTGTTTTTTTCTTTTTTCCAGACATGAATGTGTTCAACATTCCGTAGCATTTCGAAGACATGCAGTGCAGCAGGGAGTGAGATGGGGGTGGGTGAAGACTTGATTTCTGCTTAAATAGTCATGTACCAGTGATCATTTTTGGCTAAAAACAAGACACAAATATCATATACAAATCTATGTAAGATGGGTGTACCACTGATGACATTTTAAAATTAGAAATACCTATTTAAGGTCTCATTGTAATATATATTGTAGCTGCTTCATAATGTCTTGTAATTGTTGCATGTGTCCTCAGGCTATTGCATCCTGTCTAACTGCTAGATCCTTTTTACAGCTTTCTCCACCAGTGTTTCAGCCTGGTTATTATGGTATTCTTTGCTCTGCTGCTACACGGTGGCTTTAAATCGTTTCAGGGTAATAAAAGCCCGGTCTTTTACTATGCTCCCAGAAATAACCGTCCCCTGAAGTAGTCCATTAGTCGCAGGGCCAAGACGAGAGGATGGGTGAGGTCGACGCGTCACTGTAATGAATCAAGGGGGATGGGACAACGTTACGCGCAGCAGCCTACCAGCCCCTCACATCCAATGAAGGCTGAGATTGAATTTGCGAAGGGGCGGATGACTCCCCACTTTCTCGCCGTGGCTGGTCGCAGAGGGCGGAGCTGAGCTGCTGCGTTTGACAGCTGCGAAATAGAAAATGTATAGCGCATAGAAGGTCTGGGAAACCATGCTGCTCCAAGGCAACCGTACTATCTCAAGGAATGGGATACAGCATGGCCCTTTATAGCCTGCGAATGCCCTCGTAAATCTGGGCCAATTGGAGAACACGAAACACAAAATACGGTAAATAATTAGTTTTTATTGTAGCAGGTAATCCTGGGATTTTGGGGGGCATGCACCGTGCGTTCTCTTTCCCCGTGACTGTGGAGCGCAGTCGGACCAAGGAGCGCCTGGAGGCGAGTCTGGCCGGACTGTGTGAGCTGGAGCTCCGCAAGCAGAGGCAGGAGTGTCTTGTGCTGGGGGCGCTGGCTCTGGGAGAGCCTCTGCCCCAGGACGGCTCCAGAGGAGAGCTGGCGTGTTTCAGCAGCTGGGGCCAGGAAAACTTGACACTGAGGCGTCAGCTGGTAAGAAGTTTATGTTGAGTGTCTTTTACTGCATGTTTGGATTCCAGCAGCCCTGCCATGTTGGCTCACACCATATTACCTCACCCCTGTGCTGAACCCCACTTTACCCCTCGCATGTACCATAGTCCTACATAGTTTTGAATATATAATACCCTTTACAGCGTATCCTCATTGTAATCCGCTTGACCGTTGCATGGACTCTTGGTTTGGGCTGTGCCTTTTGTGTAGAGGTGACCTCTATCTGCAAAAAAAGTTACTCAACTTGATTAATAGGGTCTCTGTTTGAAAGGCTGTAATGCGTTTCTGAGCTTTAGGCTGAGATTTATGTCTGTGGGTAACGAAATCAGGGGGTGGAGCACCCGCCGTTTGTGGCACAGACCCACTATTTAATGGCCCATTGTTCCCTCATCATGGACTTTTGTAGGTTTTACTACTTAACAAGCTCTTATTTGTGCTCTCTGCAGATCATAAAGGAATAAATTATTGCTTCAGCTTGTGTGTTGTTGTTGCTGTTAACATTTTTATGTCTTAAAAAACAAATATGTTCCGCTGTGACGCAGAGGTGCCAGCATTAACATGAGAATTAAAAACTGGGTTAATCCAGACAACTAAAAGTTGCCGTGTGACAGCATCACTACAGCAGCATCACCCGCATAAAGTTTTACGCACCACTGAGCAACCTCTTAACTGTATAATGTTTACTATGGTTTGTATGTTATTTTATTTTATTATATTTTATTTCTTTTTCTTTTTCATAATGCTGCACTAGTCTAATATTGGGGTCTGGGAGTTTTGTTTCTGTTTGGCTCTTGCGCAGCCCTCAAGCTGTCTCAACATTGCTACAATAGGAAGCCATTATTAAAGAGGGTGAAAAAGAAATTAAATCAGCCGCCTCCTCTTCACACCTCCTTCTTTCCCCCGCACCCCCCCCCCCCCCCCTCTCTCCTCCGCCGGGGGCCTAACAATAGGCGCATATGGAGCAGAATACTAATGATGCCGATCGAGGCCCCAGTGAGAGGATAAGGCGCATAGGTGGCCTTGTAACACTGGCGTCAGTTGGGCATGGCATGATATGGGCACTATGATTTATCTTTGCTTTAATGAGTCCACATCTGAAGCTGTGGACTGGGTTTATAACGCTGATAGAGAACAAAGATGAGGCTGCTTAGAAAACCAATTTGGAAGATGTGTAACAGGAGCACAAGCGGGTCAAGTGTTTCCAGTGTGTCACATGCACCAGTCTTAAATTCATATCCCCTTGGTGCTGGTGGAGCTGTCAGCGCGTTTCAGCCTGGCTCCTCACCCTCACACTGAGACGGGAAAACAGCAATTTTCAAGGCCAGTGAAGAAGTGACACGCGTTTCCCCGCAGGACCCGTATATTTTCCCTTTTTCATTTTCAACACAACGCGTCTTCGCTGATCGATGTTTATTAACTGTTGTGCTTATCCAAGCGTGTGAGTAATTACACGAGAAATTCCTCGGAGATTTTTATTTTTATTTTATTTTTTCCCGACAGGACTCTAATTGAAGTCTGAAATTGAGTCTTCGTAATATCAGGTCACCATCTGCGTCCGAGCCAAATCCCCCGTCTCATCTTCCATGTAGGTTAAAGTCTCCAAAATGTATAGTTCACGGCGTGACACAGAAACAGCTGACCCGTGAGACTGCCAGCGTGTGTGTGCGTCTGTGCGCGTGCATGTGGCTTGTCTTGAACATGAATGTGGCCCCAGACAGGCTTAGAGGCCTTTTTTTTTCCTCCTCCTGGATACAGTGTGTGGTGTTGAAGGTGTTGACAGCTGTGGGACGCCAGACAGCAGCTGGGAAAGCACGAAGTTCTGACCTCCCTCTCAGCTACCCTGCTGTGTGTGTTTGGAGAAAGTAGAGGAGAATAAATGAATTGTATGTGTGTGTGTGTGACATACATACATCTGTGAAGATATCCTCTGGATATTAGAAATTGACAGAGGATTTAGATCAAGTGATTAGTTATGATCTGTGAATGTGTGTATAGACACATACAAAAGGTCTGTGTATGAAAGCATGTGTACAGTCCTTATGGAGGAGTGTGTGCATGTTTGTGTAGCAGGCTTTGTTCTGTGCCTTTGCTGAGCCACCGGCTCATCATCGATCAGGTTGTGTGTGTCCTTGTTAAGACAGCAGCAGCACATCATTAGTGAGAATACGGAGCTGTTGGTCTACTCAGCAGTGATTGATCACTCAAATGGATCACTTGATGGTCACCTCTGCTTTGTTCTAGCACACAAACATAAAATAAAAACATGTTTGCAATTTTTGGCTTCTTTGTCCACACAGGGAACCAGGCAAATGAGCATCTCAAAATATATGCTACTACACAGGTTGTCCAGTACACAATTGCAAACACACAAACCATGAGACGGACTTGGAGCTGGTCCCAAGGCTGTCAGTCATATGAGCACAGCCTTGTGCATGTCTCTCTTTAGAGACTCCATTCACTGCCAAGTCGCCCTGCTGCCCTGCCTCCAAGCCACAGTGCACGAAGGACCGAGTCAGTCAGAGCATGCTGATGAATGCCATTCACTGTGGTTCTGTAAACACTGCGTGCACCTTGTGCATGCACACATTCGTCCAAGGGTCAAATTAAAATTCATCATTAAGATTGAATTTATCTTACTGAAATAATGCATTTGAAATGTGTGTGTGTGTTTAAAGAAAGAAGGGATCAGTGGTTCAATCAAGCAGTGGAACTGGGGGCAGGGTGTTTTGTGTGTGTGTTTCCGGCCTCCCACAGCCGTCTCTATGTGGAGCCAGTCACAACATTGCTTTAATTATGGAGGGTCCAGCAGTGCGGTTACATGCCTTGTGTGCCCTGTTCCATAGATTTCTATATCCTGGTGTTATCGTTTCAAAAGCCTTCTGTCGGTGACTGGTTCGGTTTCTATTCTACACAGCAAAATCCTCTTTACAGCAGCCAAAGGTCTATTTCATTTTCCCCCTATTTTGTAGAAAGGCAGAAATAGAATGTCCCTATGTACCACCACTCTATTCTACAATTCAAAGCTTATTTGTTCCTATCTTCCAGTTTTCATCTCCGTTCCTAAGTGGCTGAAGAGAGTGTAACAGGTGATATCAATAAGAAATCTAATGTTGTCTTGGATTCACCTGCTGGTCAGAAAGAAAGAACTGATGTATTGTACACCCAGTGTCTAACGGCTTAATGGTTAGGTGAGGGTGGCTGTACCATGTCCCCTGTCTTCCCCATCCCCCATCAGCCTCGGGCAGAGGATGCAATAAAACAGTAATGATACAGTGTGCAGAGTGTCAGGGAACCAGTGTGAGACTATTAATAATAGAGTGCAATCAAAGACCAGCCTGCAAAATGCTCCCTGCCATGAACCAGCCACACTGCTAAATGTTAAAATGTGTTTGTTAGTCCACAAAGGTTTGTTTGTTTTCTGCAGCATTATAATTTAATAGGTAGCACAATGGCCACCACGGTGTGTGTATGTGCGTGTTCATTTGGAGGCATGGCCAAGCAATCAATTGTGTGAAAGGGCATCATTGATTCATTGATTTCCAATAGTCTCCCCTCCTCCCAGCTATTTCTTTACCCCATGCCAGTCGCTAAAACAAAGCTCTCCACTCTTCGTTTCTGCCACACAAAACCATATTGATGTAGCGATGCTAATGCTTTGTTTATAGTAAGACAATAAGCACCCTTGTCGAGACAAAAAGAAATGACAGTGTTTGGGGTGAAGAGGTTGTGTGGGAAGCGTAGGTTAGCTTGGGTCAATTACCCCTCAACAGCATTTGCATTATGACCGCATTTAGGCTGCAGGACAAAGGAGTCAGAGCTCAAGCACTGATTGGAACAAATGACCAAAAAGATCATGCCAATGGATTGTCCAGCCAAGTTTCCTGTTTCCTAGAGGAATTTTTCTCTTTAGCATAACAGTGTTGACAGACAAACACATGCAATTTTTCAAGCTTGAGCTGTGGAGGCCAAGTTATGGAATTTGGTCCAGGAAAATTCACAGTGTGACCTTTAAGACTAAGAGTCTGCAGCCACAGTAGGAGTTCTGTGAGGGTGTATTTATGCTGCATTCACATCATAAAAGATGAGAAAGATACTCATGTCAACAGCTTGGGAGTATTCATGTCATTTGACAACGACAGTATGATTACGGACTTGGACGAGTTAGGATTAAAGCTACTGTCAACTGACACTGTTAATTACACTGAACAACAGACTGTGGCTGCCATCATTCATCCCTGTTTGCTTGGTTTTCCTGCACTTCTGTATTATTATAAGAGCCAATGCTAATTATTGGAGCTTTCAGAAAAGTCAGTTCCCTGACCATAATTATGATATTTACATGTGGGAAACTTGTAATTGCCATTAGCAGAGCATCAGGCACAGGGGTGCTCTGAGCCAAATGCAAATGTCAGCGTGCTAATATACCATAACACTGATGTTAACATGCTGATTGTTATTGTGATGTTTACCATGTATCTTAGCATGTTAGCTAGGCATTCTAGCATCAGTACTAAACACAAACTCGGGCTGATGGAAATGTCTTTAGTTCTCCAGATATTTGGTACCAAATATGGATGAAGTGGAATTCTGATCTGATGATGGCGCTAGAGAAAAAGTTTACTAAAGTTTATACATTTCATCCATAGGGGAGCATGAACATCTGCACCAAATTTCATGGTAATTCATCCAATAGTTGCCAAGACATCACTAAAAACCTGATATCAATCTCATGTTGGTGCTAGAGTAAAAGTCATGGATAACCAAAGTCAGTAGACTTTATCCTCTAGGCACCATGTATGTCTCTAATAAAATCATGGCAATCCATCAAATAGTAGCTGTGGTATTTCAGTCTGGACCAAAGACTGACCAACTTTGTCATCCCTACAAGCATGCTGCAGACATGGCTGAGAAGGCTCTCACCAGTATGACAAACCGAGTCCACCCCATAGGATCTATCTACATTTCTACAGGCAGTGTTTTATTGGCCCAGACATACAAATGTACAAAGACAGAGCTCAGGAAGTGCAGGAGTTTGACAGGTGCTCCATCATAGAAGGTTTGTAATGTAAAAAGTGTCACCTTGTTACGCAGACATGCTCTATCTTCTGGTAATGAAGTCTCTTAATGAGCCTCAAGTGTCAACAGTATCACATCTGAAAATGACAAAATGAAGTGCTTTTCTGCGTGTGGGTGTGTTAACCCATGCAGACAATCTTGCGTGCAAGTGTCTGCAGATGTCAGAGTACATGTGTCAGATGACACTGACATGACACGGACGCAAAATGTCTAGCTGTGTGTGTGTGTGTGTGTGTGTGTGTGTGTGTGTGTGTGTGTGTGTGTGTGTGTGTGTGTTTCTTCACCTCTGTCTTTTGAGAGTCTGTGAAATCAAATTATTCTCCATTGAGGTTGAGCAGATATGGAACTGATGTAATCAGCATCATCAGTTTTTTTCCCTGTGTTTATCTGAGCTGTATGAGCAGGCAGATTCTGTCTTATCTATATATATATAGAATATATATATAGAATATATATATAGAAAGGATTCGTCTGCATATGTGTGTGTGTGGTGTGTGTGTGTGTGTGTTGTGTTTGCCCCCCCACCAACAACTGACATGAAAGAACATCCCCCTACCCTTCACAGAGCCTTGAACTATTCATGTTCCAACTGACTGCTTCCTCTGTAAGCTTGCTTACATAAGAGACCCCACTGGCAGATAGGGATGCTGTACACGAATGCACTTCAGTGATGCATAGTGGTGACCTGTGATGACCACGTTTTATTATTCTAATAACTTGTGAAGGAGAGTCTATGTCTAAGTTGTGGCCTTATCTGTTTTGACATTTTGTGTTCAACTATGTGAGCCATTTTTATATTGGTTGAGACAAAGGTAGAAAAAATTCCTTGCACAAATTGAAATGACAGTTCTCTCAAATTATTATGATTAAGTCATTTGCGAGATAACATTACATTTCTTTAGTGCTTTATATGTATGAAATGATTATCTTTATTCTTAAATGGATACGCAGTATTGTATTCTGGAGATAAATTCAAGTCATCTACGCACAAATACAGAACACTAGAATACAAATTTCCGAGCTTATCTTAACAAGTAACTGATGATAATGTCAAAGTAAATGAGAGTTGGTGTGCAGCTGCAGAAACGAGCAGTTAAGGATTCACAGCTGTGCTTCTTCCATTAGCATTTTAGCAAATCTATAATTTGACCGCAAGCTCTGTTTGAAATTTTTGCTTTGTTGTTGAAATCACTGATTGTTGCCTCTTACCATCCACTTAAACATTACGCCTCAGTTCAGCGCAATCAAATACAGACAGCAAGAAAACAGTGTGTGTGCCTGTGTGTGTTTCAGAGTGCTCTCCAGAGTTCCCCATGGGGCCTGATGCAGGCGCTGGAACAGCAGGTGGGAGAGCTGAGGATCGACACAGATGATGGCTGCTATGATGGAGCTCAAGGAGACACGGGTGACAGTCGGCCCAGTTCTGGTACGTCCACAGATTTAAACCTTTACTTTCCACATACTTTTCTAAATGTGCACTTCACTTTGTGATTTACTCACAAGACAGGAAGTGTACTTTTTGTATTAAATTGTTGCTCTATATAACAAAACTCATGTTGTCTCTTTGCATTGTGAAATTTGTCTGTAAAGAGTTTATGATTTATTTCTGCCCTTACTGTTCATTCACGCTCCAGTTGCTTGTAATTTTGTTTTGCCATCTATTTGTGATCTATGCGGTGAGACACTGCCTGCATCAGGCAGCATATTTTAGAGCACTGGAATGATCAGTGAGCCATAGTAAATGAGATAGTCATCTCTTCTCTCCCTCTCTAATTGCACTCCTCCCTAGGTTTCTATGAGTCGAGTGAGGGTCAGTCGCCAAAAGGAAGATCTTGTTCCACTGAGCCTACAGAGACTGTCTCCTCCTGGGCTTACACCAACAACAGACCAAAGTCTGTGGGTAAGAAAAAATAATCAGTCGGGAAAGACTGCGGTAGAGACACATAAAACATTCTTGTTCTATATGTAAGTGAAAAAGTACAAAATTTAACATATAATTTAAGCATTTTGGCGTGACGAGCCATCTCATTGAATCACAGCATGCAGTCATCTGTTTTTTTCCCTTAAGTAAAATGTTTAAAACAGTGGTTGGTTTGTTATTCTTCTCTGGCATCTATCATCTTGCAAATAACCCACAGACATCTAAAAAAACACCTATTTTTTTGAAGGAATTCATTCTGAAATGTGGAGTTTGGATTTATTCTGATCATATTGGTTGATCAAAGTCAGCGAATCATAAACTGGAGTGAAGGTCAGGTGGAAAGAACAAGCTGCAAACACCACAGCTAAGAGAGACATATACTGTGCAAACATTGTTTTATAAGTTTTGTTTTCTGTAATTAGGAGATCCCCTCATGTTGAATGAAGAGGCAGATATGCCAGTCCTGCGCACAACCCTACCTCGCTCTTTCTCTGCCCCTTACCCACCCCTGGAGGGCATCGCTGAGGAGGGCACAGCAGCGGACTCCTGGCAGTGGGACCCCATTGGAGGCAACCAAGCCTGGCAGCAGCAGCCTGCAGAGGACCAGGTCACTGAAGAGGACTACCAGCAGGCTTTGAGGGTAGAGGGTTACATCCTAAGTCTCATCCAGCGTCATACCCTCTCACCACGACCGTGTCAGCCTCGCACCACCCTGAGCCCCGACCCCCCATACTGCAGTGTCTCTGGACACAGCTCCCTACACAGGAGAACTCCTTCTCTTTCCACAGAGCAACACCTTCCTGACCCCCATTTTCAGCCCCACATTGACCTTTTGGCAAACCCCAAGAGCCAGAGCTGGGGTTGTGACCAGCTAGAAGGGGAGGCCTGTGGAGGAGAGGCCCCGTCTTTGGAGGAGGACTGTTATCTGGCTCTGCCCTACCCCCAGTCCAGGCCACACTCCCTGGCTGGGAGGCTACCATCACCTCTGCCCTCTCTGGACCCCAGCTGTGGTGTTGGGGCTCTTGACCTTTGTTGTGAACCCACATCCCCCCAGCATTATCTACATCCACAACCCCCTATTCATCACAAGCACAATTTAGTAAGTGCTCAGTATATCCCTGGACAAGCCTGCCATGCCCCTGTGCGCTCCCCCAGACACTACAACCCAGAGCAGCCTAAGGCCAGCAGAACCTCTAAGAAGAGCCACAATGACCGACAAAGATCCAAGAAATCAAGCAGTAAAACCAATCGATCCCAGTCAGAAAACAGCCTGCTGAGCCAGCGAGTGCTGCCTGAGCGCAGGTACAGCACCACTGAGAGGCACCAAGGCAGGGGGGATCTTGTTCAGAAGCAAGGCCAGATCACTGGACCACACATGGGCAACAACAGCCAGCGCTGGTGCTCCAACCTGGAGCTCAGCCAGGATGAGGGGGAGAGCCACACAGGGCAGGCACACAAACGACCACCACGAAAAGCTCGCCATGGTCACTCATGTCCCCATTCCCAGCCTCAGAACTACCACCAGCAGCAGCACACCGAGCGTTGGCACCAAGACTTTCAGGAGAGAGCACCTCTCTGTCAGGGAGAGGAGGGCTACGCTGGTGCTGCCCCCGCAGAGTCCGAGTCCAGCATGAGTGAGGTGTATTCCCCAGCCTCCAGCTCACTGTCCAGTGACTCAGATGAGAGTGGGGGGCTGGTGTGGCCCCAGCAGCTGCCACCACGCCTTGCCTCTACCTCCTCCTCATCCTCACCTTCACCACAGGCCGCTGCCAACGTCCCCTCTCAACCAAAAGCCTTTGTCAAGATCAAAGCCTCTCATGCCCTCAAGAAGAAGATCCTCAGATTCCGCTCAGGGTCCCTCAAAGTCATGACTACTGTGTGAGGACATGATCAAACCTGTTTTAAACCCATAATCTTCATTACTGTGTTGTAAAGCCATTGTTAGAGCAACATCATGGCTGCTACTTTTGTTCACAGTCATGTTAACCAACAAATCCAGTCTTTATATTCTACCTACCTCTAATTACAGTGTGTTCATAGTGAGAGACACTTACATTAATTGGCATGATTTAAGATCTGCTCGAGATCTTCGGCCTGTAGTATCCACTTGAATTTATTTTGTACCTGACAACCATCAGACACTAGACTAATGGCCATTATCCTGCTCTAATTGATGACAGTTGGTGTGATGCCAAATTACAGTGTGTTGACATGGACCACACTGAAGTTAAGTGACTGAGTATGCTTCCAGTTTTTTCTGATATTCGTTTGACTTATAGTTAATTAATCATAGATTTATGGTTGATTAATTCCTGCAGTGTAGAGTTGGCCAAACACAGGTCTATACAGCCAATATCAAATTCTTACCAATACGTCGTCAAAGAATTCAAGTCTTGCTAAACACTAAAACTCTAGAGATTAGATGTTTTATTGAACTGGCCTTTCCAAAAAAAATCTTGGTAGATATGGCTCCAAATGACAGGTCCAACATTTCCTAATAGTTTCCTTGAAAGTTTCTTGGAAACTACTACGTAATTTGGTGTTATATGAATTTCCTTGAAAGAGTAGCTCCATTTAGATCCCAAGTAGATATTTACTAAGTCATTTATTAAACTAAAAGTCTTGCCAGGTTACAACCAATTAATTAACTGGAAGTGTATCATTTGAACACAGTCTTTATTTTCCTTCAAATCAGAACCAAATTACATTGCTATTTCCAGGGAAGTTCTTGGAAATGATTGACAAATGATTAGGCTATTACTTGGAAATTATGTGTGGTAAGACTTGGAGCTTTACAGCAGGGATTTGTTCTGCAGTCAGACAGTGTCCCAGAGAAAAAATCTCTCATTTGTGCAGCAGTGAACAAACATGTAATGGTACAAATGTCTACAATTAGTTTTGCTGCTGTCTCAGTTCATGGCCTAATTGTGAATCTCTGCACAGGGAATATTTTTATTTCCCTTTATCATTACTGTTCATCATGCTCAGTTCTGCCTCTTTGTAAAATGTGGATTTACATTAAAGTGTCCACTACCTCTCTTCTCCAGTCAGCTGCTTTCAGGGCCATTGAGTGTAAATACACAGACCTGTGAGTCAGGAATGGGCTTAAAAGATCATAGTAAGGGACCAGTGTACATGCATGCATGCATAATACAGTGTATTAAAGTGCACAAATTCATTAACACAGAGGCACAGGCTAGCTCTCTCTTGTAAATATGTATGTTTTGTATAAACCATCATGTGGCCTTGTTTGGAATGAATGTAGTTTTTAAATAAATTTTGCTCTTAATTTTGGTACATTAACACATTTTTATTATTGCTGTTTATCTTACATTTATGGTGCTGGTGCAATATGAGCATACAAAAAAGTGTGTGAAAAATAAGTTTACATTTTATAAACCTCTATAGATATGCTAAAAACACAAACACATTTGTCTGGGGTGCATTATTTGATAAATTGACTTACGTTCATATTACCTGTATAATCTCTTCTCTAGTCTGTATTTGTTGCCTTAAGGCTCTGGCTCAGTAAAACAAAGGGGCCGACCATCTTCTGCATATGGACCACTTAAAGATTAGAGTGTGGCTCCCTCTTGTGGCGAATGAATGGACTGTTACATAAGAACATCTGCTTGTCTGAACGACTGACTTTCTGTTGGCGCTGTGTTAAAGTTACTGTTGCACAGGTAATCATTGTCAATCTCTGTGTGTTATAAGCACTAATTATTAATTATGTAACATATAATATTTTTTTCATTTCAGCACCAATTTCTGACTACAAACTTGAATTACAACACACAATATATATAGAGATAGATAGATAGATAGATAGATAGATAGATAGATAGATAGATAGATAGATAGATAGATATATCATAATTATAAGAGAAATGATGAAGGTTAGTATGAAATTGATTCCCTACCCCAGTATACAGTCTCAGTATCACATGTTGTCCTTGTACTGGTAACACATTGAAAAGTTATTTCTTCAGACTGAGAAAATGACTTTTAACTAATTATTCAGCAGGGAGCTAGTTTATATGTTACACAATTAATTATAAAAACACCAATAGTTTATGCTGAAACCCAGTGGTTATCCAAGCTCAGTGCTGAAAGCAGGTATAGTTAAACTGTTACCAGTGTTTCAAAGTCCAAACCTCAGCTTCAATGACAAGATTGATGTGAGAATATTGTTTGTATCAAAGTCAATACATTTTCAGATTTTAGTCATTTCCTTTCCATTGCTCGTGCTCCTGGTGTCAGTTGTGGCAATGCTGATTCTGTGTGTAGGGTCATCGCTGATGAAGTTGAGCATGTTACGCACGGAGCGGTTCATACTTTCTTTGAAACCTCGGCCCAGACACACATAGAGCAGTGGGTTGAGGCAGCTGTTGAAATATGCCAGGCAGAGTGCTAAAACATGTGCCAGGTAAATTTTTGGGCTGTGAGGGGAATTTCGTGGGGTAATCAATAGGAGGAAGTCCACAATATGCAGAGGGAGCCAGCACAAGAAAAAGCTCAGCACCACAGCGATGATGACCCTCACTGTTCGCTTGGAAGGGGTTCGACCACGGGACAGTCCATGCTCTGCTTTCCTGTACACCACCAAGTGACAGATTATAATAACCAGGAATGGGAGGAAGAATCCCAGAAGGAAGCGGAAGCAGGTCATTATCCAGGCACTGAGTACAGAGTTCACAGTCAGGCACTCTCGCTTGTGTTCACCTGCTTCAATCTCCTTGGTGAAGACAAACTGCGGGATGCTGCCTATCAGAGCCAGGCACCAGACAGCAACACACACAAAGGCAGCCTGCTTTGGTCGTCTCTTGTTCTGGCACCAGACGGGTCTGCTGACCAGCATCCAGCGATCCAAGCTGATCAAAACCAGCTGCAAGACACTGCAGTACATCACCAGGAAAAATAGGCCTTTGACCACTGTGCAGGCCAGCGGGCCAAAATGCCAGTGATCATCGTGGGCTAAAGGGACCATGAGGAGAGGGATGGAGAGGCAGCACAGAAGATCGGCCAGAGCGAGGTTGAGGAACCAGAGGGAAGTGACAGAGCGAGGCATGCAGAACCCTGTCACCCAAACCACCAGAGCATTTCCAGGCACACCCAGCAGCACCACAAGTCCATAAAAGACCAGAGCCACTATCTGGATTGGTTGAATCTCAGGGATCAAAATGTCAGGAATCTCAGGCAGTGTGTAATTAGAGTCTAAAGTGTAAATATAATCCTCAGTGTAATCCATGGTTGGTTGAAGCTGTAAATATAACATCATAAACTTTAGTATCATGCATTAAGTCAGCGTAAGTAGGTGGACAACATTATAGATTAATCAAATGTGAGATAAATCTTTCTTATAAAATAAACAAACTTTAAGCAAAATTTAAATAGTTGTGTGTTAAAATTTCAAATCAACCAAATAAACCTGATTTAAGTTGAACTATCTTATAAAAACATGTAAAAATCTAGCTATAATTAATCAAATTTGGTTTGTGTAATATTTCAACTTACTGTTTAAGTGGCCTGTTGATGTTGCACCGTCAGTGTTGGCAGGAAGTTGTCAAGTTGTTCTGCTTTCAAGTGTGCTTTATACACCCTCATCCCCCATGCAACACCCAAAACTATTTCACAAGATCACTAGATTGCAAATTGTCCTCATATTAGGTAAGACTTCTAATTTTTCTTGAGGAAAAAAAGAGTACTTTGATAGAAACAAAAAATGTAATACAAGTATGTATGCTATTTATACTATTTAGATAAAGTCATTATGAATTCAGTATTGCTGAAATTGCACATTCCTCCTCTGCCACCTTTACAACACATTTTTGAAATACTATGAATATTTTTATAATATTTGTCAAAGAACAAGTATTTTGTTAGAGATGGATTTACTCTGTAGTATTAAATGCTAACAAATCAATATAAATCTTGAGCACTCAAAAAATAATTTCCTGTATTAATGGGACAAAATTCTTTATTGTCAAGTTCATATTAATCATTTTACAGTAATACAACAACTTTTTCATATATACAATTTAATAACAGATCAGCCTATACACAGATTAGAGTATTATTACACAACTACAATTATCAGTGGCTTCTATGAATGAAAAGTAACTAGAGCTGCCCTCCTTATTTCAAATATGCATGACAAACAAAACAAACGTCCAGTCCAAGGTTATAAAAATGACCAGTGATTTATGGAACATTTTGGTTGCTGATGGTGCTGATTTTAAAGATTACATTAGTCAACATTCGTCATTCGCACAATGGATGATGAGACACCTAATTCATAAAGCAACTGAATCATTGAGAAATTTGAATGAACTGATGCTGTGACAGAATGTGATGTGAATGTGAAAAAATCTGAGCTCACATTTCTCAACAGATTCAGGACAGAGCAAAAACAGTAAGTCAATCCAGAGAACAGCCTTCACATTTTACAGTGTCTCAGTAAATGCTGTACATAATGAAGGTATAACTAGGTAAATGTCCTCAGAAGCCAACAGTGGACTCAAAATGAGAATCTATGAGAAAGATATTTCATGGAGTACAGGCTGTTATCTGTATCAGAGACAGAGATGAAGTATAGATAATCAACAAAACACAAACTAAAAAAATGTTGCCACGCCAGGATGTCTTCTCTGCGCCCTATGATGTCACCAACCCTTTAAAAATTAGGAAACAGTAAGGGAAATGAAACATAAAGTGACAACATCAGCAAGATTTTCCCTAAAAGCAAAGATACCACTTTGCTCAACTCTCAGCGTCAGCAATCTGACTTTTGTATAACTGAGAATGTGTGTTTGTGCATTAATGTCCCTGATCATGTCCCCATGTGTGCAGGCCTGTCTATACATGGCTATTCTTATATGTACTGATATAAATGAGAGCATAAATCTGGAAGTTGCCATTTAGTTTAGTATCAATGTTTAACATCACATTTTGATAGTTGGTTTTTTTTTTTCGTCTTTATCAGCATCCGTTTTTAGTTCATGCTTTGCGTCATCTGTCACTGTCAAACATCCCGGTTGCTATGTTTTGTCACAGATGTTGACATACTTGATGTTAGGATGTTTCTACACTGGCTCATCTGAGGTGGAGAGTTCTTGGGGGCTAAGTCAGTTGAGGGCCGGAGCACTGCTCGGTGGAAGCGTGGGGGTGTCATCTCTAAATGCATCCGACTGAAGGTCTGCAGAAAGTTAGATAACAGAATCAGCATGGTGTTCTGTCTCATACAGTCTCAGAGAATGTTATGTGTAGAACTTTCCAAATCAAAGAGTACAACAAAAAACATCTTTTACAAAATCTAGATGTGTATATTGACTTGGCAAACATCACCAAACACAAATTTAGAGAAACAATATGCCATAGAAACTCTGACTCTGTGTGACTTTTGACAGTTTTTTGCTGGCCATGCAATAAGTTCCTCAGCTGCATGCAGCACATTCCCACACACACAAGATTAGAGAACTGAAGTGTCAAATGCTGACTTAGCTTGTGACGTAGTGTTTTTTTCCATTCGAGATGTATTTTTAAATGAAACAGAAAACTAAAATTAAGTTCAACAGGCTGTTACAGCAACTAATGTTTTCTATATTTATGTTCCACCACCTTAGCACACCCAAGCAGAGTATTAGGGTGTTTTAAAAGACTTTTTAAGAGTGAGTGTAAAGTGGAGAATATGATAACATGTTCGGCTCACCAATGAGTGTCAAGCCATGCTGCGGGTTCAGAATAACTGACGTCTCCTCTTCATCCTCATCTTCTCCCCAGTCTGCGATGTTAGCTGGGGGGATGCACTGCTCTAAGAACAGGTCCTCCTCATCCTCCTCCATGTCCATGTTCTCTGGAGGCCAGCGCAGCTCTCCACTCTCCACCTCGCTCACCTCCGTGGGTTCCACCACAATGGAGGGTAGACGCTCCTTCCCGTGTTCCTGGTCCAGGCTGTTCAAGGAGGTCTCCGGGCCCAGGACAACCTCAACAGGGTCAGGGAAGATCTGGGGGTAAATGGGGGGGGAGCTGACTGAGAACTGAGCAGAAAAGTCACACTGACATTAATTCAGTTAGAATACTGTTAGAAGAACCTGTAACTCTGCATTTATTTTAATAGTTTTAAGTATGTTGTCCAGTTTTGAGCAATCTCATATTGACTAGTAATCCTACAGATTACTCTCACACACACACCTACGCAACGTCTGGACCCTGGATTTTGTGTACTTATTGTGTCTCATGCTTTTTAATCCTTGTTTTTATCAGCATCTCTGTCCCTTCTGTCAAGCATTTTGTGACAAACCTGTTTTTATATTATCTTGGTGTGATAAATTCAACTGGATTCATCATTATTTAGACAAGGCTGGTCACAGTATGATGATGGAACTTACCTGGAATGGTAATCTTTGGTCTTTCCTTTGCATGTCTTCACAGTTTGGATCATGACCACTCATCTCCTCCATCCCTCTGCAGAAACAAAGCCACAATGACACTAGAAATATACATGCACTATAGATGATCAAGAGCCATTTGCGGTACGGAAACCATAATAGCATCCTCTTCCCTTTGCATATCTGAAGCCTGTCACCTAACTTTTTTTTGTGTGTAGAAACTCTCTGATACTTCACTTTATTAGCATCCTTTTAGCAATGCAGAACCCCAAGAATCCCCATAGAACAACTTTTGTCAAATTATATAAAATTTTTACTTTTACCATTTTACTGACTTGCTAAGACTTGAGAACGCTTCTTAAAATCCCATTAAAGCCAGTTTAGAACTCCCCAGAGACTCTTTGGTTACACCAAATAGCATTTTCACGATTTCAGATGTCAGATGAATTAGGTTTGTCACCTCATCAACATCACAACAAATGGCAGAAGTCTGCCATCTGCCATGACTGACATCTGACATGTACATTATAACAAGAAAATGTGGCCTTCTTCCTGCTGACAAAGCCTCTAACTCTCACTCTTGCATGTCTATCTGACTTATTCCACTGAGGTGTGTCATTCACTTGCACTAGATGAAATCACTTCATCCAGTTTTCTATCAAATAACATCACTGCCTTCCTCAAGCCCCAGTGTCATAGCTGAATTACAGTGGTATCACAGTATCCCTGGCTTTTGATTGGTCAGAGATTTTCTGTCCAGCATCTTATTGGTCATGTGAATTATACTGAAATCATACTGAAACACACTCATACTCCAGATTAGAGCAGAACTCAAACAAGGTTTGATACCAAAATGGATTATGTCCTTTGACGCTCATATTTTATTTTCTGACTGTGAGCCTGACTGAATAAATGCGCTACTTTGGCTCTGTCAGCTCTTACAAATGGCTCTGTGTTATATCTCAGCCACCCTTTGCAGACTAAGACACACCTAAACAAACAAAAGTCACCTCGGTTTCGTTTTAGCCAAGTTCTGATCCTGTGACCCTTATCAGACTACAGCACTGTAGGTTGGGATCACAGCCTGCAGTATCTGTATAGTTGCCATTTGTTTCAAATACATGCATGAGCCTCTGTCCGCATCCAACTTCAATCTGTTTATGGTCTCCAGAAGAGCGGATGGGGGGGATTAAGAAGAACTGCGGATCTGTCCTTTATCCTTTTTATATCCCTCTCTCCTGCTCCCCCCATCTTTTTCCCGCTGTGTCTCAGTGTCTGTTCTCACTCCATAAGTACCAATCATGGTTTGTTTTCATCCAGAGGCCTGGTGTAATGACACAATCTGTTAAATCTTGCTTACTCTTTAAAGATAGATTTAGCCTCTGTTTCCGTTCTCTTTTTGTTTCAGATTCTGTATCGGGTACTTTTTGGTATTTGCCAACAGCTGCATTAGTCACATGTTTTGCAAAACTTAAATGGTGAATGTATTTTGAGAGGGGTGGTGAGTTTTTACAGGAAATATAGTGTTGAGATATTTTGATAACAAGCAGGATGTCAGGTAGAAAGTAAATATAGCCTGGAGCAGATAAATACATATGCTAACTTAAATATACTGCACATGGGCAGCATAAACACTGAGTGTAAAAAAAAAAAAAAGCATGGTTATATATTAATGAGGAAAAGGGGAGAACAAGAATTTGCTCTAAGAGCATGTATTGTGGATGTCTACTCCGTATTATGAAGGGGGGGTCTTTTTATTTTGCTCTCAAACTTGGGGGTTATATTTACAAGAATACAGGAATACACTTTATTTCCATGTCCACACAGGTAGATTTTAAGTGGTGTAGCCATCATTGAACTCTTCAGTCCAGACTGAAATATCTCAAATACTATTTGTTGAGTTGTCTTGAAATTTTGTGCAGACATTCATAACTCCCAGCTGATCACCTGATTTGTCATCTAGCGCCACCATCAGGTCAAAAAATTGAATTTGCACAAAATGTCAGGATGTTTGTGTGAACTAACATTTGCCAAACATTAGCATGTTAGTAGTGTCGTGTTAGCAGTTATTTCTAAACACTGCTGTGCCTGCAGAGACAGTGTACAACGCCAACTTTGGAGTGAACTATCTTCTCGTTACTACAAAACATTACTCAACTCGACTGAGTCAACAAAGCGGACAGGAAGCCGAGTCATCTAAAGCGTGGTATGTGTGATCAGATAAGTTTATTGACGGACTGTTTGAACTTCAGTGTCATTCAGATATGATCTGACAGTCTTCTTGTGTGGTCAGGCAACGTTAAACAGCCGCAGTCCAACACGGTGCCACACAGTTAGTTTGACTTGAGTAAATGAATTGGCTCTCCAGCTAACATTTAGCCCACCCAGTGTCGGACTGCCAACTGTAAACTAAAGTTTAAATACTTTTCTCTCAGTTCAGTTTGTGTAAAATGTATGTTAAAATGAGGCACCCTTATACATTTTAATTTTCATCGAAATATTAATATTTGAATAGAAATATGAATTTACCCTGTTATTTCTTGACTGACTGAAAACATGTCAGTCAAAGCCGAGATGAGAGGAGGAGCAGGTACTGGATCAGCTGTGTGTCCATAAACAAAAACTAACCTGATCACATTCACACAGTGAAGGCCTAATTACCACAGAGATATATGTTCTTTGATAATTACAGTGGAACCTCTAGGCTCAGTTTAACAACACAAACCTAACAGAATTACAGTGTCATTGCATTTCTGTAATTCAACACAGAGACAGAAAAATCACCCCCAACCACACATGGGTGCATCCCCCGCTTTTAAAAAGTAACAAAACACCTACTGGATATACAGGACTTGAACCCTTTTATCGATCATTCTTTATGCTAATGCACACATGTGCCTGCCATATCAGAAGTCATCTACAAGCTGATGTAAACTCCTGAGTTTTAGGTTAAGAAGTAAGTCAAGAGTATGTTTAAGCTCAGCGGTGACTGTGAAAAGTGTCACAAAAAAAAAAAAAATTGGTTTTAAAATACACTCTGACACCAACAACAGTCTCTGGGTCCTTTGAATGGATTAGGCATAGGGAGAATTTCTAGTTAAAGCAATTTAAAATGTCAAAAATTGCATCAGATTTCATCAGTGGATTTCTCCTTCCCCCCTCTCTCCCCTCCTCTCCCACAGCCTCTTTCCTTGCTCTCTCTCTCTGTCTCTCTCCCCCTCTCTCTCACTCACTCACTCATTCAATCACTCACTCAAATTGAACTGCTCTCAACAGAATTGGTCATTGATTTTCCTCTCCTTGCTGCCTCAATTTGACACATTTTAGATTTAGCAGTTCTGGTCAGCTTCCTTAAGTTTGTTGTATAATGTGACAAATGAAGAGACACTAAGCCAGTTTGCACAACCATCAAAACGAGGGCACCCTGTTCTCATCTAAATAGGATCAGCTTTCGGGAGGGTGCTATCATTTTTTGACCCACTTGTGAATGTGCGCAGCCCTACAATTCAATTTCTGATATTATGCTGCTGACAACTGCGGCACGCTAAGCTGTGTGTGTGCCACCTGGGATGGAAACTTTCAGCGGCTATTATGATGAAGAAGCTTAACCTCCATGTAATCCCACTCATATACACTCCCTCTAAACACCTGCACGTTTCAGCTCAGTCAACAGTCAGTCTTTGTTTGTGCAGTGTACTGCAAGCCAAAAAAAAATCTTACTTACAAATAAAATATATGCTGTGAATAAAAACAGCAATGTACTATAAATTGTATGAATTAGGCTGGTTTGTCATTCATAGGAAAGATATTGCAGCTCAATGAAATGTTTGGTGAAACTGACCCATGAGCCTCAGAGCTAGAGATTTAAAAGGCTTAAAACATCTGCCTGAGTCCACAAAACATATTTTAACACCATCTGTAGACAAAACAACATTTCACATTTGTGAAATGACCACAATTTAGATGCTTTAGATGTCAAATCAAGGCCTGTGTTCTTACTAAACAAAGAAATTTAGTGCAATCTGGGCAAGGAAACTGTGACAGGTCCAGAGCCACCACAGTGAGAGATTTGAAATCTGTGATAGTCCACCAAATAGAGAAGAGGTTTCCTTGCAACATGCTGCTGGAATGCACTGAATGAAACAACGGTGAAGAAATTCTGAGGTCACATTACAGTGTGCTATGAGGTTTTCCTGTTATGTTAGAGCTCAACTGTTAGGCTTGGGTTTAACCCCAAACCCTAACCCTAACCTCTGCCCAGGATGACCGCCAGTGACTTCTCAAAGCCTTGAGAAAAACCCTCTAACACAGACTGAGCAGATTCATTTTGTCCCCTTTTCTCATGATTTCTCTTTGTTGTTTTCTTTCTTGTTCTCTCTTCCTCCAACCTTCACACACATTCCTATGCCCTCAAACTTATATTCAGTAGTAGCTTTAACCCAGTACCTTCTCCTAATGTACTAGAGTTAAACTCTGTTTTCCGTTTTGTGTTCTCTGTGAATGATATCTGTGTCACACAAACTTCAGTAGGCCCTTACCCTTCAGTTGCAGTCAGGCAGATGTCTTCTCCATCTTGGCACAGCTCCACAGTGGTGAAACCTGTCTCCTCCACAGTGAGCTCAGGTGACACAAGGGGGGATGCAGGAGGAGGTGAGCAGCTCCCGCAGCATTCCCCCTCCGCAGAGCCCTCAGTGAGGCTTTTGGCCTCCAGGGCGAAGCCTGGATGGGGGGGGTTCCTAAACCCTCAGGGATCCCAGAAGTTTAGCAGAGGATCAGGAGGTGGGGGTGTGCCCTAGTCTCCTTTGACAGTCAAAACAGCACCTTTCTCACTTGTCTGGATCAGTGCTGAGTCTGTCTGCTGGTCCGAAGCCTACATGCGCTCCTTAGTCTCCTGTATCCAACTTCCTTCCTCTTGTCTCTCCCAATATCCCTCCCTGTCCCACCCCACCCACGGTCAGGCTTTGGAGAGGAGCGGGATTAACGTCTCTTTCGATTACAGAGGCTGGATGGGTGACGTCAGCCGGGCTTGACAGTCCCCTCTGATGAGTTGGCACACTGGGTCGGTGGTGCATCTGTAAGGATGCACACAAAGGGCACACAGATGGAACATGGCCCCACTGATGATGGAGGACAAATTGACTCAAGAGGAGTGTAACTGTGCACAGAATTATCAAGGAGAATTTTTTGCACAACATAATATAAGCTCCGTCTTGTCCTCCCCATCCTGTCTATTTGTCCACCATCTTCCTCTCTCTCTCTCTCCCTCTCTCTCTCTTTTCCCAACTGTGTGTGCTGTTGCTCCATGAGTGGATTTAGATTTGGACGATTCATGGAATTAGCCCAGGGATCAAGGGCTCAGGGGTGGGGAGGGGATAGATATATATATATAACAGGCAACAACTACTGCTAAACAGACAGAGCGCTGGTAACAGCAGTGTGTAATCCCCTCTGTAGGCTAAGTCAGTAGGCTATATATGGAACAAGGTAGTGAAGGAGCCAGTGCAACATGAAGGACATCCTGCTTCTGTAGAACTTTGGAATCCAGTGAATGAAAAGTTGTGGGACATTTCTACCGTTGAAAACACACATCTGCAACCAGGCAGCTGTGCACGATCAGGCCTGAGCTTCTTAACTAAAGTGCTTATTTATAAAAATGTGGTTATTGCTTTCACCCAGATGCAAGTTGGTTTAACTATTATTCTTGCACCACAGTACTGCAGAGTGTAACGTTGCAAATCGGTAATCTCACAACTTTTGCACAACCAACAACACCTATTTTTAACGCCTACCTAGTAGGAAATTTTTGCTTTGTTAAAATGAAGTCGGAATAATGTTTAAAAGCCAGAAGCAGAAGCACTACAACTGATTACCAGTTTGTGATGATATTGTTGTGATTATTTTGATAATTTTTCAGTTCTGCACTTAATCTCCTCTCTGGCTTAGGCTCTAATTCTGTTTTATCCTGCCACTTGTAGCACTGTTACAGAGGAGTAGTATCAGTATAGTGAGAGTGGTGTTCATTCAGTTAAATTCAGGGTTTTTTTAAATTACCTGACTCATCCAGTTCCTCAACTGCCACATCAGAGCAGCTTATTGACAAGAATTTGAAGAATGTGGACCAGTGGTGACTGCCTGCAGGCAGTTGTAATTTAAGTCTGGGTTGTAGCTAAAATGCCTGAATTAAGTTTATTCAAAACAAATTTGCAGACTGTTCAGTCATTACACAGATTAATACCATATTCATAGCCGGGAATAATCCATTATTCAGAAAAACACTGACAGGAAGACTTTTTTTGACTGTTTGACTGGAAAAAAAATCTTTCAAGTTGCACCTGGAAACCAGCTGAACAACTTCAGCCTATGTCTCTGCTTGTCTCTCTAATATTTACAGCATTCTCCTGCTAGACGGCACCAGGTAAAGAGCTCCTTGTTCCTGAGTTAGATTTGTTTTATTCTGACCAGCTTGTGCTTGTTTTGCATTGATTAGAGAAATGCAGTGGGATTCATATAGAGAGAGGAAAATTGAACTTAATGCTGAAATGGCTTTCAAAACATTTTACATTTTTTCACAATAACAGTATAGTACTCAGTGAATTTTATGGTAAACTGCAAACATCTGTCACATGTCATCATGTAATCTTGAGTACGGCTTTATCTTACAAGTCTACACAATTGTGGCACACAGACACTGGGATTAATTAATTTATTGTTTTTAACAGGAACACAACATCATCAGAAGTTGTAGTCATGGATGTCCCTGGACGTGGAGACAGCATTCCACCGTCAGGTAAGAAAACCTCTTTTTTTTTAAGTTTTTTTTTTGGGGGGGGGCTTTTCATAAACAAAAAATATTTTAAACATCATTACATCTCTCCACAACACCAGTAGTTTTAAAACATGAGAAAGTCCTTGCTCTGATTATCATGGTGTCACCCACTCTAGGCACTGTAGCCTTCACAGCCAAGCTGAACATCTCTGACAGCTACCCCTGTCACACTGGAGTCCTGAAGTTTGCCACTATGCTGCTCAATGAGGGAGGAGGCTACAATCCTGACACAGGCATCTTCACCTGCCCTGTGGATGGCCTCTACCACTTCACCGTGCATGTGTCTGTGTATGGGCGTGGGCAGTGTGCTATATACAAGAATGGAGAGAAAGTAGTGTCTCTGTATCACACCTCCCTGCCTGATAAATGTAGCCAAGTGGCCAGTACCAGCGCTGTGGTCAGACTGTCTGAAAAAGACAAGGTCTGGGTGAATATCTGGGGCCCTGGCAGGAATGATATCTTTGCAACTGAAGATAATGACACTGTCTTTGTTGGCTTCCGTCTGGGACAGTAACATCACTGTCAGAATGTCAGTTAAGTTCTTGGCCGGGCTTTCATTGGTTTGAATTTGTGGCCTTTTTTGTGTTTTCTTGGTAATTATGTGAGAAAGTGTGTTATGTGTTGGTTGTTAAAACCCAAACCAAACCTTGTGCCTTTACATCAATAAATTCTGAGTTTTAATGAAATTAAACTGTGTTTGTCATTTGTTACATGTCAATAATAATAATGTTGTAATATGATAAGGATGTGATGCAAAGAGAAGTAAGTCTGTCTTCCAGCATCTAGGAGGCGCTGTCTTCGAAACAATAACAGATTTAATGGAACACGCATGCGCAGATGATCTGTTTTCAAATGGTGTACGCGCTAGCGGTTGTACAACTGCGCATCACATTTGTTTGTCGTTTTTAAGTTTATCTTCAATCAGTAGTTATAACGATGGATTTGGACAGTGGAACATACGAGCCGGGATTCGTTGGGATACGATTTTGTCAAGAATGGTGAGTCTTTGGCCGTATAGAGGACGTTAACCCCAGCTAGCTAGGTAGCTAGCTACACGCTTATGAACCTAACATCGTCTTAACGAATTGTTAAGTCTCGCCTTATTTTATAAAGGAATTGAAAACCTCACGAAAGCACTAAACACATCGACTCTGTTTTCCAGTAACAACATGTTGTATCCCAAAGAAGACAAGGAGAACCGTGTCCTGCTTTACGCGGTAAGTGTCTGGTTAAAAGTTGTGGGCTAACCGTAACTCTTGGCTGTATAGTAAAGCTATGAGCCCATCACAGACTTAGACTACGGCCGTAGTTTTACAGTTTCCTCAGTCTCCCCGTCGTACATCCCACAAGAGTTCAAATCGTACATCAATCTGAGTCAATAAAAAGTTCATTTGTATATCAAGTTCAGGTGCAGTGAGTCTGAGTGAGGTCAAAATAGGGGTCACTCCAAACTTGTGCATGGTTACACTGATAAATATGGACTATGAGCAGTTTATAACTGAATAAATACACTGATCAGCCGACAATAAAACCACTGACAGGTGAACAGGTGTTACAGACACCCTTAGTCCTGTGTCTATGCCCCAACAGGTCAGAGCTGTTTTTGCAGCACATGGTGGATCCACCCAATATTAAGCTGGTGGTTTTCATGCTGTCACTGATCAATGTATGTTAAAAATGTAATGTAGTATACTGAGGGATTCTAGCTTTATCACGTTTTAGGAAAAGTGAAGTTGCTTGATAACAAATGGACTATGTGGATTAATTTTTGTTTGGTGTTTAGACTATGACTTTGTGTTTTTTAATTGAAACTATCTCAACCCACAGTGCAGGAACTGTGACTACCAACAAGAGGCAGACAACAGCTGTATCTACGTTAATAAGATCACCCATGAGGTTGAGTAAGTAATAGAAACAACATTGACAAACAAATTACTAAGTTGGTGATTTGCATGGAATTGACTCACATGTCACTCTGTTGTTTTTATTGCACTGGAAAAAACATTGAGTGACTACACATAAAGCAAAACATTTACAATGTACCACCATTGCATATTCATGTGTAATTTCAGTCATTTGAGGACTATTTTTTGTCAAGTTTTCCACCATTTTGTTTCGTTCTTTCTCCAGTGAATTAACGCAGATCATCGCTGATGTGTCCCAGGATCCAACACTACCAAGGACAGAGGACCACCCTTGTCCCAAGTAAGTTTTACCATAATCAGCAGACCACACTATCTCTCTTTGGCCAGCCATAATTGTTTATCTGTTATGTTAAGGATAATAACTCTTTGTTAGTTTGGTGCCACATTTGGTATTGTTGGGTATGTAAGGGCACTCAGTCCCAGAAAACAACTGCGACAGATTTAACAGCTTCATCAATTGATTTTTGACCACCAGAGGGCAGAAAGGTAACAAAAGCATTGCCTGACATAGATTAGTTGCTCTAGATAAATGACTGTGCATATAGGGAAGAAAAAACATTCACTATCAATTTTGGATGTTGTAAAGTCCAATTATACATAGCATGCAGTGACAAATACTTTTGGGAAAGATCCAATTTAAATGACAGTCACACTCTGCTATAGTCATCTGAATCACTGTGTTGCCTAATTGATGACTCATGTTGGCAGTCATCACAACCACAAGAATCAAGACAACGCACAACTTGCTGACTGTATATGGACATTTCCATTTTCTGTTTTCAAGGTAGTGTGAAATTTTTTGAGAGTTTTGGTCACATGTTAATTAAAGTCAAAATAACCAGGTCAATATCTTGCACTACAAAGTTTAACTGGGGATGTCAAGAATCTGTAACTGACTGTCAAATATATACACTCATACATGTAGGAGCAGGAGCAATGTGGAAGTTGCAAAAAGTACACTGCCTACATTTGAAGTTCATTAGTTCGACTTCATTATATCCTTGGGGATATTCTTTTTCACTGCACTGTACATATATCATTACACAACCAAGACAGGCAAAGATACAACACACGCACACATAACACTAGATAACACAAATGAGGAATTAATTATGATGAATGATGGGAGACCATGAGGACAAGATGTTCAGGGAGGCTGCTATGTGTAAGACATTTGCCAAAGCGGGCCCTTCTGCACCTCAAGGGCGTGGGCCTGTGTCCAGAGGACAGAGCAGTGAAGTGTCGGTTAAGTGGGTGTGTGATAATCTCTGCTTTTGTGTTGGTAATTTGTGTGATGGCCTTACAGTTGAGCACATGGAGGTTGGGTTTGAGAAGACCTGTTGTGTTGGCATGTTAAAGAAACAGGTGGAGCAGTAGAGCAGAATGGAATGAAGAATGCTAAGGTACAATCATAGGAGGAGATTTTTTGGGGGGGGCATAGACATAACATTTAAGGACTACTGATGGTCCTTGACACCTTTTTTGAATGTCCTTTGTGTGCTGTTAACAGAACAATGTGAGTCTGACATATTTAAAGATGTCAACCTTTTCAACTGTTTCCTTTATGAGGATGGGGTGCTGAGGTGATGAGGAAGACTTGACCTTTTCTTCCCACAAGAGTACCAGCATTTGTATCCCTAGAGCACAGATTAGTCCTTCTGGACTATAACTGTTCATGAAATTAGGCATTGTGACATTGATCAGATGAAATATTTTCTAATCCTCTGAACATACCCTGTCTCTTCCCAGATGTGGTCATAAGGAGGCAGTGTTCTTCCAATCTCACAGTATGAAAGCTGAGGTAATGATCACTTATGTAGCACAATAGTGTGCACTATTGTATCCAACCGTCCACTTTCTTCTGTACTTCCACCATCCTACCAAAATCAGTGATCCAAAACTCAGAAAACAAACATTCTCTTTCTCCTGACAGGATGCTATGAGACTGTACTATGTCTGCACAGCTCCCCACTGTGGACACAGATGGACAGAGTAAACCTGGTGATGATGAAGAGGTCTGACAGTTGCATCCACGGTATTGCTGTTCACAAAAAAATGCCCCATAGCTCCAGCTCAAACAGGCACATACCAGTCAGAATTTTACACACATTGCTAAATGTGTATTCAATATAATATCTTACAGTGGAGTTTGTTGCCAAACAGCAGTACTGTTGATGTTAGTAGACCCTGAAATGATCTTTGTCATCGTGTTTGTCAGACACCATCTTGTGAATATAATGTATCTATAGTTTTTTTAACAGTTGTCATTATCAGATGTGTTTTGTTAGATTAAAAGAATCAGTTGGTTCAAATGTCTCTGAGTATTTATGGAAACTTAAACATGTAGCAAATTCTTTTGTTAATATTCACATTAGCAGAAACACCCAGTCCTCTGGTAAGAGAGTAACATGTTTTCATTATAGTTAATCTGGGTTGTCCAATTCTTCTCTTCTCGTAAACCCATATTAGCTGGGCATCACAAAGGTGCAGGACACTTAAATAAACAATCAACAAAAAATGTACTGATGTAGCATGAATGTTACTTGATAATTGCAAAACAGATACTACTTTTAAAGTACTGTGAAGCAGCCATGTCTGATTCAGGGAAAAGAAAATGGAGCAGAGAAACTGCCGGTTTTGCTGGTACAATGTGGAATATTTAGCATTTGAGTCTCACTTCCTCCTTTTTGAAATGTATATTCCAAGCAAGTTGTTATGTAACTGCAGACTATTACTCAGTCAGTGGGAAAATAACTTGTTTGCTCATCAAACTGGGCATGCATCCACATGCTACAAGAACCAGGAAGGTGTACTTCCCGTGACCACACCCCCTGAGCCGGGCCGTTTGATAAGGCAGCTGCACAGTCTGCTGCTGGTCAGTCATCAAAACCAAAGGCAACTGTGTGCAGAGTTATGGAGCAAAAAGGTACGACAACATACTGCCTTATACTAGAGATATTATGCTTAAATCTTGTTGCAGTGATTGCTGCTAATAACACATTCAATTATTATATGAGCCAACTTTTTATTTTGGATGTGCTGATTGTCTTCAAATTGCTTTTCAGTGAGCATTGTTTCGAGGGCCGAGTGGGGAGCAGCTGCCCCTAAAAAGAAGGAGAGTCTGAAGGGCTCAGCCCAAAGAGCCATCATACACCACACTGCCCTGCCAAGCTGCGAAGGCCTGAAAAAGTGTAAGGACCATGTTGCCAGCATTCAGAGAGGGCATATGACAGACAGAGGCTTCGATGACATTGGATATAAGTAAGTAGCTTTATTGCCCTCATATGTCACAAGAAAAAAAATATTATTTGATCCAGGCAAATGTAAATTTTATGGCATTTTTTATGCAATTTTGTTTCTGCAAAATGGATATTTTTGATTTATGCCAGTATTCAGTGCTAAAAGATACTCAACCATACTTTGCATATGTTTCAGTTTTCTCGTTGCAGCCAATGGTACAGTGTTCGAGGGCCGTGGCTGGGGTGTGGTAGGGGCACATACCAAAGGCAACAATCATGACTCAGTGGGGATTGCCTTCA
This sequence comes from Lates calcarifer, assembly GCF_001640805.2. NCBI lineage: Eukaryota > Metazoa > Chordata > Actinopteri > Centropomidae > Lates > Lates calcarifer. Next base: position 5,392,599 of record NC_066853.1, read on the forward strand.
TGGGCAATTTCAATAGTAAGTACATTTATTTACTTTAGCACATCACATGTGTAGGGTAGAGCTTAAAAACCAGGAAGTCAGTGGCAAACCATTCTAGATATATAATTATTTACTCAGTATGTATACAGCATAGAATGACAACACTACTTCTTTTGATTTCAGATGACACGCCAAGCAAAGAGGCAATATTGTCAGTCAAACAGCTGCTGCAGTCCGGAGTTTCCAAGGGTTTTTTACACAACAAGTTTTCTCTGTTTGGGCACAGAGATCTTGGAAGCACAGAATGTCCAGGAAACAAGCTTTACGCTGCACTTCCACAACTGAAGAGTACATAAAGCATGCTGCGAACTGTGACGGAAAATTCTTTCCCTTTCGCACACAAACCTTAAGCTTCGGTATGAACAGGGTAACGGTATGAGGAAGAACTTTAAAGATCAAACACTAACTCTCCTATCTCTTTTTTTTCCTTCCCATATGTTTTTTAGCATGGGTCTCCTCTTAACCAGGGGAATGTTAATATTGTAACAGGAAGAGGTCCTATAGGTTTTATAGCATGTTCACAACCTATCTCTCTTGCAGCAGGGGGAGCCATCACATAGACTCTAGACTCAAGAAGTGCAAAATGTTTTCAACATTTCAACTTTCTTTCAATTTGTGATGATAGTTTTTAGTTAATGTAGTGAAGGTGCAATATTAAAATGGTGTGCAATACATTTCTCTTACAAATACTTGATACTGTTTTTAGTGAATGATGGTGTAAAATAAGCATTAATGTGATTTAAACTTGTTTTGACATTATGCTATGGGTATTTGGGGAATAGTGGTTGTCAGCAATATTATCATTATTTATTTTTTTTAATTTTATTTATCCTCTTTTTGCTTGCTTTCTACTAAAAAAGGTCACAGTTAGCCACTGTGTAGCGCTGCTGCTTGGATTTCACCATCTGGGTCACAGACACTTGAGCAGGAGTCCTCCAAACAGAACTAATACAAATAATGATGAAATAAACTTTATATAGGCCTACAGATTGTTATTGCAAAGAGGAGGGCAGAGAAAAAGATCCAAGAGGATTACAAGTATTGAGACAACAATGCGTGCTTTCTGCAGTGCCAGACACATTCCCAACAAGTGCTCACTTGTGCAGTGCAGGGATTATGGAGGGAGGCCCCTATCAAATTGACTAAGAGGTTATAATAGTAAGAGATTACATGTGTGGTTCCGGTTGTTATGCTTGATGTCTGGCATATGACCTGTAGAACATTCAGTCTAACAGTTGATTAATAACTATGAGCTTTGGTAAAGTAACCGACAGTTGGGTTATAAGTGGTCAGTGTGGTGAGGCGTGGCTTCTTGTCTGTGGTGGTTCAGGCCTGTAATATTTACATCTATTGATTTTTTTTGCAGTGAAAGGAAAGTTTAAAAACTGCACTTTTCATGCCCCTATGCACTGTTTATGGCAATCTTGAATTTACCAGACCAGCTCAGACATTTTCCCTGTATGCCTCTTCCCCCAGGTGGCAAATCACCTTGGCAAATCCTTTTTGCAATGGTTCATTGACTGGGCAGACATAACTCAAATGGTATAGGCTGCTGAAAATATTATGGCCTCCAAGAGTGGTAGTTGGCCTATGTTGTTGCACTTTCCAGGTGTGTGTCCATGTAGCAAGATATCTGAAAAGAAAGTAAAAAATGGAAATAAAAGTGAAGGCTTTGGGCATCAGCATGACTAGGGAGCAGATTTAGTTTGTTCCATATGTTTAGGTACAGATAGAGCAAGTGGCATATGATACAAATACACATTATGTCTGTCTGTCACATGTAGAACATAATATAACACAAGACTTGGACTCAACACCCCTGTAGGCCATGTTTCACCTTCTTCTGGCTGGGTCCTTTATGAGAAACAGCCTGCAGTTAAAGGCAATTAATAGTTAAAGCTTTTATTATTATTTTTTTATATCTATTTACTGAGCCTCCAGGAAGACAATAAAACAAACAGCTTGCTGTCTGAACATGCCTCATTTACATCTGATGGGATGAATCGCTGTCTTCCTGGAAAGACCTACTGAATAGAAACTACTGAGTAACAGTAGAAACACCAATAATGTCAGTATTTGCTTATAGTCTAGAAATACAGTCAGCTGCTGTAAAATGTCAGTAACTTTACAGACTTAATCAAGACAAAGACACTCATCTGCTGTTTCTGTCAGTTTTTATTAAACTGATTTATTCAGGAATGTCAGCATGATATCAGCTGAAATAATTCTGTGCTTATAAATGATGGTATTTCCAAACAGATTACCACAAAGCAACATGGCACCAAGAGAAGCAGCAGTATAGCTTCCTATGAGACGATGTTGGGCGCAGGCCTGTTTTCTGTCTGCTCAGTTGTGCACTTTCATTTTTATTTTATTTCATTTCAAAATAAGTTTTGCTGCCAGGTGCATTTCACCATGCTGACCTCTGGTTTAAAATCTTGCAGTGACAGGTTTAGAAATAAGAAGAATCGCCCTGCCCTATAGTTTAAGTTTTACATAACACGCATCTGTTCACTGCGCTTGTGTTTGTCTAGGCCTATTACCGACAAGATCATTCAGGCTACCACTCTTTTTCTTTTGATCGGTGTTTTATGGTGTCAGCCAAGCATCGCGGGGAGAAACGGAGAAAAGGAGGGAAAGATGAGGCCAGCCCAGAGGGCAAGGCGCGTGTGAGAGGGTCGGGTTTCGTGAGTCACGGAAGTGTTATAATTGAACCTGAGAGTTCACTGATCAGTCGCAGAGATTGACAGCACACCCATTTCATCCCGGCTCTAAGCGTCTCTTGGCACGGTTTGTGTTGGGAGCATGTCATATTCCGTTACCTGCAGATTATTACTGAGTTCTCTTTGCTGTTTTTTATCATTGCCTTTAAGTACCAATGCAAATAGCCTAAATCATTTAATGAGTGACAGTCTGCCCTTACTGCTTTGTGGAGAAAATGATAACATTTTGAGGTAATTTTTTCTATTTTCTAAAACGAGGATCCGGTGACTTCAAATCACCGGAACATGCACAAACTACGCCACCAAATATTTCACTTGTAGGTCCCGTATCAAAGTAATCCACTACTTTTTGTCAGTAACGAATCCCGGGCTGCTGTGATCATGCGCATTTGTTGTCATGCTGTCTGGCCAGTGCGTCCTCACCACTTTGAATCGGCGCATCTTTGCTCCGTGGCTTCAGTGACTCACTCTGCTTTGATCACCCAACAACTTTGAGGATTTAAGGAGCGCTTTCGACCTCTGAGATGGAGGACTTGAAAACTTCGGAGCGATTTTTCCACAAGTCGTCATTCAGCATCAGCAGTCTGTTGTGGAGACGAGAGGGGGGAATGAGTGACCAGGAGTCTCCTTCTCCGTCCCAGAAACTGCGCTCCGCGCGTCCAGAGAAATCCAGTCAGGAGGAAAAGTTTGACAACGAGAAGAGGTGCGAAAACCCAAAACAGTGCGTTAAGGTGGAAACTAAACCGGTGACTGCAAATGGAAAACGAGAGGGAAATAAAGGAGAATCCAAGAAAAGCGGAGGAGCAGAAGATAGCGTTAAACCTGAGAAGCCTCCTTTCAGTTACAACGCGCTCATCATGATGGCGATCCGCCAGAGCCCGGAGCGACGGCTCACACTCAACGGCATCTATGAGTTTATCATGGACAACTTCCCATACTACCGACAGAACAGACAAGGATGGCAAAATTCAATCAGGCACAACCTGAGTCTGAACAAGTGTTTCGTTAAAGTGCCGCGCCACTACGATGACCCGGGCAAAGGCAACTATTGGATGCTGGACCCCTGCAGTGAGGACGTCTTCATAGGTGGCACGTCAGGGAAACTCCGGCGCAGAGCCGCGTCTGGCTCCAGGGCCAAGCTTGCGCTGAAAAGAGGAGGAGGTCGTCTGATGTCCACCGGCACAGCAACCAGTGTGACCTTAGCCACAGCGGGTTCTTTCTACTGGCCGGTGCCGCCGTTTCTGTCCCTACAAACACCAGTACGAACCCACCTTGGCGCAGGGACTTACCTGAGCGCGCATCCCCGCTTCTCCAACCACGCCACGTCTGTTGTTTCACAGCGGTCCCGGCTGAGCGCAGCAAGTGCCTCAGACGCCGACCGATTCGTGCAGACGCACCAGGAGATGTCTTACATTGGAGTCAGTTGCGCGCAGTCCCGCCGCCACCAGATTGGCACTGCCTGCACCGCTTTCTCCACATCCATCCCTGCGTGCACACTGCCTCTGTCTGATCCGTGCTCTTTTAATATGATCTCTGGACAAGCCAGCTACTTTTACTCGCATCAGATACCGTGTGCCGCAACTTTTAGTCCATGCCAAGAGGAGTGCGCAACGACCAAGACGCCTCCGGGACAGTTTTTATCCACGACCGGCCACTCAGACCTCGGGGGATTTTGTAATGACTTTCCAAATTATTGCCCTCAAATCAGTTCAAGCCCTCCGTCGTCTTGGAATATAGAAAAATAGACAGACAGATATGATAGGCTACCCAGCATCTAAAATATTACAGTAGAATTTAGATGAACAAATGGCAAATATAAGGCCAGAGCGTCACACGTAAAGAAAACCTGCAAATTGAAATTTCTTGAGTTTAGGAAAAGCCTGGTAAATGAAAAATATCCCGCAACATTTGCCTGATAATTTGTTTGAGTTAGGATTTCTGAATTGAAATGGCCAGTTTTTGCGTTAGAATGGAAGGCTGTACAATTTAATCAGGACGATTTGTTGAGAAATGTGTGTCAAATTAACAACATGAGCTGACGTACAGGCTACACATTTGTAATGGTCTCAAAAAAAAATTCATTTCATTTCCAAAAGATGTGCGAAAATATGTATTTGCGCATTACAAAACACATCCGGGTAACCAGGGACATGATCAAGTTATCATTTTTAAAAATGTAATTAATGGTCAGTTACTTTGTATCTGTTAGCTTAACCTATATACATGTTTTAAAAACAATGTTCTCCACTTATGTCAACGTTTTCCATACATTATGTTTATGTGTATATGCACTTGTCAGTATAGAAACTGGAGTGATGTTTGCGCGCATGTCACTGTTTAAGGCCTAATGCCACAGTATGAAATTATCTCCTTCAAAATGCCGAAAAATCCCATTTTAAAAATGAATAAATTTAAAAAAGAAATGAAGTGATTTATTTAAGCTAGCATGTTAACCAACCATTTAAAAAGCTTTTAAAATGTTGCTGAAGTCGCAATATATTGCAGGTTATCTTTAATTTTCTCTAATTTTTAAAAACCTCGATGAAATTATTTTTAACCCAAGGAGGTGAATTCACTTTAAAACATATAAAAGTATACAGTATGAGTAAAAATACAGTGTTCAAGGAGAATTAAACTGCTCCTTTGGCGCACTTACTGTCTTCGATTTCGTTAATGTTGCAACTAAAAAATATTACATTCCTATTTTAATTAGACTACATGTAATTAAGCGATAAATAATGCATTTTTAATTGTGTTTTCTTTTCGTCTCATTAAACCTATACTGTTGTTGATTGTTCTTATTTGGCTGTGTTATTAAATGTTTCACTCTGGAGATTTGAGCCCGCACAGGAACTGCAGATAGAAATGAATTGTTTAAAGTAAAAAAAAAAAGTGAAATATTCGCCTTTTAATGGACATGCTGTGATTTTTCTTTTAAGATTAAAACCAGTTCAGATGTGCAGCTGAACGCTTCTTGAGGAAACATCACGTTGAAACACAGATCAGACTGTGATGTAACCTCAACAGGTAGACATGACATTTCCAGATCTTATTGATTTGTCTTGTGTTTCACGCGGCGCTGACATCACTGCCTGTTAAACTTTCCCTCACCTCTCCCCGTCGCTCCCCCTCACACAGAAATTAATAAAAAGAAAATAGATGTGCTGCGCGGGGATTCAGATTAGAGCAGCGTTCTGGACGGCTGCCTCCGTCTAACAAAAGACTCTTTATATCAAAAGACCTCCAGCCCGTCACCTTTCCAAGCCCAGTCACATTCACAGTCGCCTGTGGTTAAAGCAGACTGGGCTGGATCAGGTAACTTCACTGTTGGCAAACTCACGGTCTAGATAGATGCTCAGATAATAATATTTTCATTACTGGCATCGGGAGTAATTATGATCGCAGCGAAGAGAGCAGGGGACAGAGCTGTGAATCAACAGGTTTGTGGAAGTTTTATACCCCGAGGCAGCAGTAAGAAGATACTGTTAGTTGGTGTGATAAATAACCACCTTCCTCTGACAGCTCTACTAATAACCACAGAGCTATAAATCAGCTCTGCTAACATATGGTTTCACTATGTATTTAACCCACAGTGTTGGACTGTAACTGTGGTTGCTGGTATCTGTTGTGTAAATAATAGGAACTAACAGACTATACAAAAATTGTAAGGGGGAGAAGAGGGAGTCACAAAAGTTGTGTATTTTTTATTTTTGAGGAAATTAGGATAATTTACTTTTTTTCATCAGAGCAGGGTATAGTCTTTTAATTTATATAATCATGGGTTTAAATTTTATTTTTTCCTCATGAAATTAATTGTAAAACATTCATCAATTAAAAACGGTCACATACTCAAAAAAAAGTTCTTCCATGTGCTGTGAAACATTAAGGTGCATTTGTGCAATGTCTCTGTGTCAGGGCTTTATTTTATCCATTAAAATCATCATCAAAAAAAAAAAACTGTTGGAGCAAAATGTCCATTTTTAAAAACAGAATAGACGTAGATTTAACCCTAAAACCAATAAAGCAAATATAATAATAAAATACATAAAGCACAAAACTAAAGTTTACCTGTAGCCCAGCAGGACAGCATTGGCCTCATGTCATTGGGTTGATTATATACACACAGTCAGACTGGTCTCCTATATGGTACAGTATCTAACTGTTTAATAACAAAAATAGAGTTCATCCATAAAGAAAACAATCTTTTGGCAATAATCATATAAATAAAGTGGATCCACATTCTCTTATTTCCTTTTTGCCCATCTGATTTAATGGTTGTAGATTAATCTCTGCTCTCTTAATTGGGAAACTGCAAAAGTGATTACTGCAGCCCCATCACATGTAGGCTAATGCCACTGTGAGCTCATTTTACAGGCCCCCTGCTCCACAGTTTAAGATGTAAGTCTTTTGGCTGAGCTAGGTGTGCTTCGTAAAGATATAGCACAGCTCTGGAAATCAATCCCCCACACTCACCTCTCTCAACAGCACACAGGCTGCCATTATCTGCAGTAAATGGCTTCCACAGGTAGATCTGCCACCCTTTGAAATAAGGTGGGTGAGTTGTACACCCTTAGGCGTCTGTCTGTCTCTTGCCAGAAAGCCAATCTCTCAATGTCTCATTGCTGCTGTGTAGATAATGTAGCTTACATCCCCGTCTCTCACACACACTTCTCCCTCGTTCTTGTTGTGTTAAACAGGGAAACAAAGACTTACCTGTTTGGGTTTGTGGTATCACTTTGGCTGCTCCCTCTGCCATCTCTTTTCCTGTGACAATTTCTGTAACAGTGGCTTATGTGCTTAATGTACAGCAGAGAGCACTTTATTAGGAATATCTCTATACCTACATTTTCTTGCAATTATCCAATCATGCAGCAGCTGTACAATGTACAAGATCATCTAGATACAGGTCAGGCATTTCAGTTAGTGTTCACATGAAACATCATAATTAAAATATTATCTCAGATGGCAGAAGGGCTACAACAGAGGACCATGTTTGGTAGAACTCTTCTCAGCCAAGAACAGAAACCTGAGGCAGCAGTGGGCACAGGCTCACCAGAACAGATCAATCTGGATTTCTGCTGGGGTACACAGACGGTAGGGTCACAATTAACATAACCCGCTTTGTGTCAACAGTCCAGGCTTGTGGTATAATGGTGTGGGGAATATTCTCTTGGCACACTTTGTTATTTGCTGACCATGTTCATCCCTTTAGCACTACACACCAGATTGTAATCTTGAATTATTATAGCTGATGCATTAACATGTGGTCAATATTTTAATGTGTTACAATTTCAGGACCAAGGTTGAATTACCAACCAGGCAAAGATCCCCAAAAACCTTAAGTTTATTTCTTATCATTTGAGTCTACAGAATTCATTCAAATTTTGCATGCAAGTAGAATGTCAGCTAAAATGACCCTCCAACTTTTAGCCTTGTCTTGTTGAGGGACCTTGTGTTAGTTTTAAGAAATGTACTTTTTTAGTTTATATTATTTATCAAACTGCTTGTTGTTTTGTCTTATTATGGGGTACGGTAAGGTTGCAACCAAAAATTATTTTCATTACCAGTACATCAGACTTTTAGATGTATTTAATTAATTGTTTTCTTTAATAACTGATTAGTAGGCCTACCTCAAACTTACCATAGTAAATGTACTTAGTTACTTTGTTTCCACCAATGCCAGTTTTAAGCAGCAGTCTAGAATACAAAATATACATCAGATGCATCTACAATATGAACACAAACTGGTGCAGAAAAATAAAAAATGGTTATTTGATGTGTTTCATACATAGACTGTATTTTAAAGAATCTATTGTTTGATACAGTCCTGGAACTGTAATAACCCGGATGTTAATCCAAAATGTTGAAGCGCGTTCTAGTTGACCCGGAAGCATTTCGGTCCACGCGTGAATCGTTGCTGATACGAAAGCACCCGGTGGAGACGAGCGGCATACGATCTGAGAAAACAGTTTTTGTAAATCAACAGCCATGTAAGTATCAATGATGATCAGACAGTCTTTATGTGAATGGTCGTTTTCTGTCTTAGAGTCCGGGCGCTGGGTTGTAGCAGCCAATAGCTACAGTGCTACGCTAGTTAGCATTTTAGAAAGTCAGCAATGCTAGCGAGGCCGGTTAGCCGGAGTTTATAAACCTTTTGTATGCCATTTGTATCATGCTTCGTATTTTCTCAAGTGCGTTACTGTTACAATCCAAAACAACTGAATTAAAAAGCGTTATGCATGTTTATTAGATAGCGGCGATCCAGTTTTTAAAAGCTACCAGTCGGGACTCACACAATAGCATTGTTATATGCTAGCTAGCCAAATGCTAACATCAACCTCCGAAGTGGTAGAGGATGTTTACCTGTTTGTAATTAATTGCGTTTTTACAGTATATAATAAATATTCTGGAGGGATTTTACAGCTTAAAGTCTTTGCCGTTAAGTAAAATGAAATAGCTTGTTTTTTCTTGCCAAGCAAGACTAACGTATCATAAGAAACTTGACTGTTTGCAACAGTAACCAACGTCTGAAGGAAAACGTCCATAATGATCTCTGTTCATGGTGATGTTTCCTTGCTCTGCTCTTGAACAGAAGTTTGAATCGACTGATAATAAATGCAGTTCTCTGTCTGATAAACACCGCGATCAGAGTAGCATATTACTGTGTTTTCTAAGTAATAATCTGGTTATATCTTTTTGTTCAAGTCTGTTATTTTGTTAGATGACTGGAAGCCTGTGTTAACGCATTATTTGTTATCTATGTGAAAGTATTTTTGTTCTGTACGTTGATACACAACCAATTAGGCAAAGAAAAAAGAACAACAAAATAGACAATGGAGTTCAACACAATGGCATGTTAAAAATATTAGCACAGGCCATTAACGTAACAGCAAATTTTCAACAGCCTGAAAAGATGTAGGTTGAAGCAACAGTGTGATTACTCAGTAAGTCCAGTTGACTGAAAAATAATCAGTTATTTTGTAAATAGTTTTTACCCCAAGAATGACAAAGAAAGTAAACGTCCCTGCTTTTCTCTGTTTTGTATCATATTAAATTTAATATTCTGGGATTTTGGACTGTCGGTTAGTCCACACAAGACAGCAAAAGAATTCATCTTACACATTTTATAGACTCAATGATTAATCAAAGAATCATGACTACAACTGGCAGGTTAAAGTTATTAAATGTAACACATAATTGGTGTAATATCAATCAAAAATGGACATACGAACGCCAGCAAGCTATTCTGATCATACTTATTTATTTATTATCACCGTTTTAATTGGTATTTTTTGTCACTTTCATTTGTCAGGAGTTTGTTAACAAAGCCCAAGTCAGAGATGACCCCAGAGGAGCTCCAGAAACGAGAGGAGGAGGAGTTCAACACTGGCCCTCTGTCTGTGCTCACCCAGTCAGTCAAAAACAACACACAGGTCCTCATCAACTGTCGCAACAACAAGAAGCTGCTTGGAAGAGTCAAGGCGTTTGACAGGTACGAAGCCTAGTCACTGGATTATGAAACAACAGGAGTGTTTACACTGTATCAGATTAACTTTTGTTTTAATGCAGTAGTTTTGTTACATCATCTATTTTGTATTCTGTTTATTATCATACTCATTACATATGCTGTTATATTTAAGTAGGGATGACATGATATGATATGAACAATCTTGAATTTTCCTCACTTTCCTTCAGTGGATTTTAAGTGTACTGATACTGTGGCAAACACACAGCACCTGCCTTTATTTATCATTAGGTATTACCTTGTCTCAAAGATAAGAGTACTGACCACTTAAAATCTAATATTGATAAAAGTATATCATTTATTTTTTAATAGCTTTTTCAGACACATCTGAAGCTTCAAGAAATTCATTTCTACAGTGCAGGCAGTTCCCTCAGATGAAAATGTGATAGGGTATTATGAATATAAAAAGGAAATCTGATCTTTTTAATGATCTCAAGAGCTTTTAAAGGTGTTAAATTTATCATATGACTACCAGTAAAAGATCATAAAAATCTTATTGTGATTAAAATAATGAACTCACTGTTTATCTTGCTTACCAACAAATATACTGATATCTGTGCAACATCACAGGATAATTTTAACCTCACTGTCATTTGCAGACACTGCAACATGGTCTTGGAGAACGTGAAGGAGATGTGGACAGAAGTTCCCAAGAGCGGAAAGGGAAAGAAGAAGTCTAAGCCTGTGAACAAGGACCGCTACATTTCTAAAATGTTCCTCAGGGGTGACTCTGTCATCGTTGTGCTGAGAAATCCTCTGATCACAGGAAAATGAACTGCCTATAGACGCCGAGCTGAGCCAATCACTGGTTCCTATTTCTCTCTTTTTCTTTATTTGAAAGATTTGAAGGCAGTGGACTGTCATTGATGTAAGTTGATATAAGGTTTTTTGTTTTTTAGTTGGATCACTGCATTCACTATTAAGACAGAAACATACCGTCAACAAAATGATGTTTCTGCTAGAGTTGATTAGGTGCAATAGTACCTGATTTTTCTTTGTCTAAAAAAGTCTTCTGTCTTTTTCATTTTAATAATAAAAGTGATGAATAGATTCAAGAGTTGTGCAGGTCTTTACTTGCTTTTAGCTCCTTAGTTTCTCCTTGCGATTAAAACATGATTTAAACCTAGTTTGATAATGTATAGACAATATATATATTAGATAATATATATATCAAACATTTAGATTGATGATTTCATTTAAGTTGTTTTAATTCTTTTTAATTACTGAGTATTAGGAGATTACATTATTTTCTTACGTGTCGCTCATTTAATAACACGCTATGTCAGATAGTGAGAGCCTTGGCAAAAAAGGTTTGTCTCCCTTCTTTTTTCTGGGTATTTTTGCATCCCCCTGCTCCCTCTCTCTCCCACTGTCACCCTTTCACTCTCCCCTGACAGCATCTAAGGTGTCGGGCTTGATTTCAGTCAGCAGCGCTCAATATGTGACAAACTGCCGTTTAAAGGCCCACTGCATTATTGATGAGACCAGATGTGCTGACTGTCACTTCACACCCTCATCTCTCTCTCCATTTCAGGCTGTTCCTCTCTGCTGCTCGGCCCCTTCTGACCACTTTGTTAATTGTCTTAATAGCTCAGCAGCCAGTCTCGCCTTACCTCTCTCTGACAGTTGGCACCTAACCTCTGCTCTTTGGTGCTCTCAGATTTAGTGGTCAAGTATATGGGATTTTGATTGCGTGAGTAAATAAAAAGCTTGTCTGTGTATTTAACAGTTTTTGGAAAGCTGACATGGCATCGTTACTGAATCAGTGTTTACTTCCTCTCTGGCCTTATATTTAGAGTACACCTCTCCGAAAGTTTTTTTTATGTGTGCAGAAGCATCTTATGTTCACACATAAAGTCTAATTTATCATTATGAAGTAGCCTAAACCTACCTTCCCTCTACAGTATTCTGTGGTCCTAACATCTTTAACATCTGATGTTTCATACCTAACCTTACACAACACATAACTCCTCTCAGTGTTAACCCTAGCGTGCCTGAGGCCAGCACCTGTGGAGTATCTCTGTGTGTGAACAACAAGACCTCACTGATTTACAGCTCTCAGGTGAAGCCTGCTGGGTCAGAGGGATCAGAATCATACTGAGCACTGGATTTGAAATGCAGTGAACTTTTATGACCTCTCTGACTAATGTAATGCTACCATTTGTACTCTCGCTTTAGGCAAATCTTGACTTCCACCAAAAGTTTGAGAGAGAGATCATGTTGCAGAGGCCGGGAAATTGACAAGTTCTTGCACAGGCAGCTCAGGGCATAAGGACACAGGGCAGCTGCTTAGAGCCCTGTGGCCACCAGGAGGTCGGTATGAGTCACCTCATCACCTCTGTCACAGTTTAAATAAATACTGAAATATTTACTGTAGGTTTTCCTCTTGCATTTTCAATTAAAGGAAACTTAAATGCACATGAAGCTTTACAAGGTAACTAATAACTATTTCTAGCATTTGAGCTCATTCTTTATTTTAAGAACAGATAATCTGCAGGTGCCGTCTACTCTGCTGAGGTAACATTCAGATACATCAAACTACTCAACACATGGTAAGAATAGTAACAACAAACTGTCAAAACTGTGTATTTTTTTCCCACGATTGTTACCTTACTGTTGTGTTGCAACAAAATCTTTAAAAATGTGTTTTAATGAGTTAATGTCATAATTTAAACACAAATTTCACATTCAACCAGCAAACAGCTGAAAACCTGCTGTATACAAGGCTGACTGGAAAAATGAATATATTTTGTTTTAATGTACACTGAATGGAGAATTGATATGGTGATTACAGTGAGGATAGATTATTTAAAATGAAATGTAAATGTGATATCTATTTTCTGTCATAACATACATTACCATTTATGCACCAATGATGCTTTGGTTTAAAGTGGAAAAAAAGTTCTGCACTGTAATAATCAACCAAATCTGCATGAAAGGCCTGACTTAGTGTTTCACTGCCACCTGAGCTCACAGCAAGTTTATATTTCTATGATTAATTAAACATACTGTTTGTCTAATATTTAACAAAAACGAGTTAAATGTTTGCACTCAATAAAGAAAACATCAAAAGTTTAACCACTATAATTTACTTTAACCCATAAAATAAAAACTGAATGTCAGTCATAATTAAATTGCATTCATGTTATGACATTTAGGGTCAAAACTTTTTTATTATCCCTGAAGCTAATCATCCATGTCAATTTACAGTTGTTTGGTCTCATGTAAAAGGCTATTAAAACAATTGAATCATGTGTAAAGATGAAATAACTCTCTCTCTCTCTCTCTCCTTTAAGGTGTTCAAGTAAGTGTCAGACCACCATGAGGATGATATTCTCTCTTTTGGTGTTTTGATGATGGTGGTGCAGATTGCTGACTTTCAGGTTGGTCTAAAGTTTCCCACAGGTGGTGAAGTGGGCTGAGATGTAGTTGACTGTGAAGGCCGTAGCATATGATTTCATATTCCAACCATTCAGTGAGCTCTCATTATAACTCTGCTGTCATTATAACAGCTATGTAATTTGTCATTAGTCTGTATTTTGTGCAGATGCAGGATCTTGTTGACCTGCAGATCCTCAGCTCAGATTCTGACTCACATATCAAGAGAACTGAGCAGGTGTGCAGGCCTTTGACCACCTCTGGACCCCCAGATTAAATCTGTATGAGGTCTCAAAAAGCCCTGGACCAGCCTTGAGCGTGTTCTATAGACAGTCTTTAAGTATGACCGCTACACTGAGCCTGCAGACTGTCCTCAGTACTGTTTGACATGACCAATCACATCTCAGTACTTACTCTCTGAGCTGCAGCATCCTGGGACAAAGTGCTGTCAAATAGCTGGTGGGTCTATTTGGAGATGCCTGCGATAGAAACAACTTTGGGGACCTCGTGTGTTGGGTATCATCGTGCGCTTTTCTCATGTTACTCCACTCATCTCAAAGACACTTCAAGAAGTCCCTCTCCCTCCAGATTTTAGGCGCGGTGAGCGATCCATGAGCAGGAAGGCAGATGTTTTATTCAGTAGGTAAGCGATAAGAGGGGGGAAGTGTGATTATGATAGCGATCGGTCATGCATCGATACTCAACCCTCCGGGCAACGCGACACCCTGCAGCGCATCGATCGGGGCCCGGTAACCGGAGCCGCCGCCGCAGCAGTTTGTTTTCAAGCAGAGCCACGGGTCCGCGGTGTCAGAGCCAGGCCAGGCCAGGTGGAGAGAGGAGAGGAGAGGATATCAGCTCCGTAAACACACAAACACTCATCTTCACTCATCTCTCTTTAAGTGTGAATGACAGTAACTGCAATGACACGTTCAGGGACAGTCAAAACAAGAGGGATATCGAGTTTATCGAGCTGCTGCGTGTGACCCGGGCCTATTTACAAACAAGCACTGCTGTGGTGGGAAAGAAAGTGGGATAAACTAACCCCAGGTCTACTGAATTAAAAGAAAAATCCAAATTAAAATACTAACTGCTACCTGGAGGTAATGAGCATTAAGCTATATGATATTCTATTTAGTGTTTTTTCATTTTGTCCAGAGGAGATGTTCCAGGCCTAGCAGGGCTGTAATAGCCTGCTGAGGTCATGTGTCCAAATTAATCCAGCAAATTCCACCCAACTGAAAATCTCTATAGTTTATTATGAAAGATAATTACATTTCAGAATTATGTTCATTGAAAACTATATCTTATCAAATGTTAAAACCACAATTTAATTTTGTATTCACCATTAAACTTCAACTTTCATTCATTCAACTTTCATTTCAATGATCTTTTCTGTACATTTTTATCTTCCTGTACCTTAAATGTTGAGCCTGACAGTTCATTGCAGGCAAAACAAGTTCAACTCATGGTCCACTGACTCGCTTAGAGCTTCTGACCATATCACACTGTCTTTGTCAGCAAGAGTTTATTGTCTTGGCTCAGCTGTATGCATGTGAACATGTGAAATTTTCTTAGCATGTTGAGGATTTTTCATCCATGTTGCCAGCAGCTGATGGAGAATACTACATCCCATTAAGTGTTTGTCTAAAACCAATATTTAAACAAAAAAAATGAAACAAATATGGGCTTTAAAAAAATCACATTGTGTAATATGAATGAATAAGGAAAGAATATAAACTATCTCTGCAGTCATGTAAACCCCCAGATTCTTCTTTAAAGCTCAGACGTGATGTCTAGTTAGATTTTCAGTGCTATGGTTATTTGATTTACATTTAGAACAGTATCTTCTTCTGGAAAGGTTGTGATGTTCATTAAAGAAGATTAAAGATTAAAGCACCAGACATCTGTGCTGCTTGTTGAAACACAAATGCAGCTGGTAGTTGAATTTTAAAAAAGTGTGTGGTTGTTTTCAAGGGAAACTTGGCCAAGAGAGGCATTAACACAACTAAAAACAGAAATGTTTCATACTATAATTGCACAACATGGGAAAATACATCACATAGTAAAGAGGAAGTTTTCCAGTATGCCGCAGAAGGAGATTTCACTCTGACATCTGTCTGTAATGTATTATGCTTGTATTGCCATCTAGTGGATTATATAAGTAATGTAACTAGATTCCCAACACATTCACTGTGTCTTGACATCATCACTTAATCTTAAGATGTTTGATATGACATGCCAGTGGTTTTTTATTTTTTGATGTTTCTCCTGTCACAAACAGATTTCCCTTTCATAAGATAAGTAACACAACACTCTGATATTAATTCAGAAAACCGCACTATTTCATTTCATTTCCAGGATAGACACCTGGTATACTCTCTTGGTGTGTTATGTAGTTTGCCCTGTGAGGAGGAGTTCAAGGCCTACATTTCAGGACATGTCATTTGGACTCTGTCTAAAATCCTACTGCTGCCCTTTGCTTCGCTGGCTTCCAGCCCAGACCTCTTAGTGAACAGTTGTGTCTCGCTCCCATTTGCAGCTTTTACCCTCCTCCAGTCACATTCCTTCCCTGTAAAAAAAAAAGAAAAGAAAAGAAAAGATGGAATGGTAGTTAAAATACTTGGCACATTCTCCTGTGTGCATTTTATTTCCTTTAAAATAAAACCACACTCTGGAATAGTTCATACTGAATGGCCCCCTGTGTAGTCTCAATATCAGGAGTCTTTTCCCTGTTTAAACTCAGTTGTATAATTCTCTTTCTTTGTCTGCTATTCAAGCAGCAGTGGAGGCTGAGGCTTTCAGACTCTGCCTCAGGACTGTATGCTTCAACAAGTCCTGGACTCTCTGATATGAGATGTAGTAGACTCGCAGTCTGTTTACATAATAGCCTCTGTATGAACTCACAGGCACAGAGAGATATGTAGCTGGTTGACCAAGCGCATCCACTTTGTCAAAATCTTGCTGCTTTGTGTTTCTTCAGCCGTTTGTCCCCCTTTCCCTATTTTTCTGTCTCTCCGTCTCACACTCGCACACATCTCTCATTTAGTCTAAAACCTTTACCACTACATCTAAGCACCTGCTGTAGCCACTTTCCCTCAAGTCTCACAGAGGCCTCCTCACTACTGTCTTATGGCAGGCCGCCAGCTGTGGACGGTGTTGACCAACTGAAGTCAGGCTGTGGAAATAAAGCTGTGGTAGGAGGAGCGCGGGAGAAACCTAAAATTACTGCATGACTGTTTCCAACTCTTTATGGGGCTACTTTCTGGGAACAAGACTGACTTTTTGAGAAGGAGCCAACACAAATCACACAAACGCCTCCACAAATGTTTGAGCACGAGCTCACACAGGAGGCTGGTGTTGATGTGTACAAAACTGCAGCGATGGAAAGGAAACTGGGGTTCACTCCACAGTTTGAGTTGACAGCAGAGTTAACAGGCCACACACAGCTAAAAAAAAAAACCAGACAGTTGCTCATAGCAGTCAGATTGTATGTCTTACGAGTGTGTGTGCAGTGAGACTAAAGGCATATTGGCTTTCTGGATGTTTACACATGCCACGCAGACGTAATGCATTCCTTTCTCATCTTCTCTTCCACTTCTGTCCCCATTAGGAAGAAGGAGTGCTTTTAGTGTGTACACTATCTCAGTGTTGAAAACTGGGCCGTGTCAGGCATCTAACTTCTTTTTCCATTCATTGTTAACAGAATTAGAAACTATTACTTCAGCATTTCACACAGGTTATTTAAAGGATTCCTGCAGTTCACTGCTGTTGATTCTTGTCCTAGTATCTAACTTTTGAATCAAAGCTTTATTTATTTTATTCCAGAAACATTACTCAGTTAATGTTACAGAATAACCACAGAAGCCCCAGTAGGGCGAGGTGGAGGGTTTGTCTAGGCCTCCGGTTTGGTTGAAATGCTGCCTTAAAGTGCTATTGGAAATTACAGGCTCTGCTACCAATTTATAATGTGAGACACTTCTGTGATACCCCAGTTTGTCCACATGTGATACACAGGGGGGTTGTGCATTTGGGAGTCATGTTAGTGATGTCATAAAGATGCAAAGGAGACGGTGTGTGTGTTTTAGCCTTGTGGTCACAGAAATTGTTGACATGTGTAACTGTTCCCAGAATTGTGAGCAAAGTTAGGTCCTGATTCACACCACTCTGAAGAAAAAATGTGTCCATGCATACAGAGGAACGTTTTTTTTTTAAATCTCACTAAAGAAACCATCAAATTATCAGAAAAAGGTGTCAGCTACTAATTTATTCCTGATTTGTTAAAACATAAAACCAAGGACAACCATGCCTTTGAGGTTGTGGCTCCTTGTCTGGCCTTCAAAATAACCCTGGTTTTGAGGCGTGTATTCATTTACTCTTTCCATGTGTACATTATTTTTTATATGTGTTGAACTTTAGCTACTACTGAAAAGCACTTTGTGACATCTATTCCAGAAGGGTGTGAGTAGATAAATTCCTTTAAAAACCTATTTACTGTAATAGATCACACATTCAAGCACATGCCTAAAATGAAAGAAGAGGAAGGACTACTTCCCAAGAGAATGAAGAATATTTATGATTAAGTAAGCAATGCCTCTTGTTTTGACTTAAATTTGCCAGTCAGCCAAGTTAAGTTGTTTACAGAGGCTAATGATAGGTATACTGAAACTGTAGTTTGGTGATAATCTTGGGATGAGGTGCAGCCCGCTTAAAGTTAAAGTGAAATATTTTGTTATTAACAGTGGCAGAAGTAGTACCGACTAAAAGTAAAAATACACAAATATACAAAACTCTCTATTACTCTAATCCTGCATCTATAATTCTACTTGGTACAGAGATAAAGTATATGGAAATTAATCGGGTACTACTTATTAGACAGCAGAATTTGAGAGTAGATGGAGATTATTACTGCTGATACATGAATGTATAAGAGGCGTTTTGTGTTGTAGCTGGTTTAGTTCATTTTCAGTGAGTTACAACAGCTACCATTTAAATATAGTGGAGTTAAAATTAGACTACATTATTTAAGCGTTGATGAATAGAGGTTTAAAGTAGTACAAGTACTTTTAATAGTACACTACTGAATAACTTAATCATTGTCCATTATGGGTTATCATGTTCTAATTTCAGTTCCTCTTAAATAAATCAACCACAGCAAAGGTTACTGAAAGTGAAAAACGTTCACACCGGTGAGTTAAGGTTTTTACGAGGCGCACACGAACGCATCGCGGGATTGTAGCCTACTTGGAAGCTGGCGGGTTGGGCCAGACTCCAGTGAATTTGCACAGACAGACCGACCGACCGACCGAGAGTGGGAACGGAGGAAAGTCCGGCGCAGACACACGGGTTTAATCTCCAGAAACTGAGCGGTAAACCGGCTCCAAGTGTGAGAGGAGAAGTTGTGGTTTCGCCGTTGCCCCGCTCCTCCTCGGCTTCACCTCTTTTTTGCTCGTAGAAACCAATGTGGGATAGTGATTGGAGTTGACAAGCCCGCTCCACTACTGTATCTACTCTCCCCCCTCCTCCTCCTCCTCTCCCGCTCCACACAACCAGGAAATCGTCGAGGTGTGCTTCTTTATCCCGCTGGTGGCTACCCCGTTTGCGGGTGTAGATGCGCTTTTTTGTCGCTGATTTGTTTTTCCTCGCGCTTTTTTTATTTCAGTAGTTTGACTTTTAAAGCCGGATTTCAGCTCTGAAGTCAGCCAAACTTGCCTACGAGGAGAGGATCTCCACTCTGGCCGAACAATGAGGTGGGTAAAGCGGCTCAAATCCCTTCACCTTCATTGTGTTTCCAGGCTACATTTTTGGTGTTTTCGGCTGCTAGTTTTCACAAAGGCGACTGGTAAACGCTGACCCTGTATCACCTCTCTGGGTTCAGCCTTGTAGTTTATTCGCCACCTCACTTGTTTCTAACACACTGAATCGCATTTCTCGTCCAGAAATAACTCAGAGCTTCTGGCTGTTGTGGTGTTGTTTCAACTACCAGGGCACACATGATACTATGTTGCAGGTTTTTTTCTGCTGACCTTTCCAACTTGATGGTTTGTGTATCAAAAAGTATTCATACCTGCGTGGTCGCACTGAAAGTCCAGTCCTACCTGTTCAAGCATGTCTGGTATTAAGGGGAAATATATTCTCAAGCTGGGGTAGTTGAGCAGGTCAGATGACAACAACATACTTCTGTATCTGTTTTAAACACTCCATGTTGATTCTTTTGGCTGCAGCAGCTCAGTATTATTGTGCAAGTGCCTACATTAAACCACTACCATGCAAAAACGATGATATATTAACTACAGTGTGAAGGTACAGAGGTGAAGGTAATTTACAGAGCATGTGAAAGAGATTGTCTGTTGCTTAAAGGCACTGTAGCAGTGTGGAGCCCTCTATGCAGGGGGCTCCTCCAACTGCACAAGCCACTTTGTCACCCTGCTGCTCCACATGCATGTGCTGTTTATACCATGTCATGCTTACCACAGACAACACTTAAAATCTATCCTACTATTTTTCTCCCTCTGGGAGTGCAGAGGTTTGCACAGGGAACAAAATTGTTCTGTGGAGAGCTCATGTCCACGAATTCCACATCCTGTCACAGCCTGTGCAGTTGGCAATTACATGCTTTGAAGCCACCCCTGCTGGTTTGTTCTTCTCTGAGCTGACTTTTTTCCTTCTTCTTTTTCCTCACTCTTTCACGTTTAAATAGAGTAGTACTCCACTTGTGTCAAGGACCAACTTTGTCATTTTAAAGCTTGACAAATGTAAGTTTAATCACGGACCATGAGGCGGAGCGGTACAGTGTGGTGGTGCAGGGCTGATAACCTGTGCGACTAGTTCTTTATCTCAAGTTTATTGCGCTGCCCTTTCTGTAACAATATACCTCAGCCCAGGCACATGGGTTGGTTCGAGGTTTGTATTTGTTTTGCACATATTTCTGCACAGTAACTCTGATTACAGCAGGAACAGGAGGCACTTGAGCTGCATGAAATCCTGCCCCAGTCACAGCCATGTAGTAAACAGTCCCTGCTAATGAGGCCATTAATTAAGGTAATACAATAATCAGCAAAGACTACTGGGTTAACATAATACATCAGGCTGTTTTAGATTAATTTTACTTAGCAAAGTAGGAGAACTGGCAGCTATTTTTCTTCCTAATATACCTGTGGTGTAAGAGTTATTGTCAGACGCTCACGTACACATCACTGTGACACAGTCCTGCCACTATAATGCATAATAAAATGATTATGTGTCAGACAATAAGATAAGCAAACTGCTTTACTGTCAAACTGCTCTGCTGCATTCAGAAAACACTTTCCCGTCCATAAACCACTGCAGCAATTAGCCTGCACCAAAAACAAACAGTTTAAACATTGAGAGTACAGAGCATTTGTGTCTACGTTCATATTTCATCCTTCCCCCTCTAAGTGTAGTGTCTCCCAGCAGTTGTTGGGTAGCATCTGGCGTGATGATTGCAGTTCTTACTCTACATGGATGTTGCTCCTGCTGGCCCTCCATTGTGGCCCAAACAGCTCATGTCACCTCATATAATAGGTGAAGACTGGAATGCAGCTCCACTCATGTTCATTGTCATTTCTCCCTGTGGAATGTAAATGTTGACACAGAAGTGCAGTCAGTTGGTCGAAAGTTCAGCAGTTTGACCCAGTTGAGAAAATGGTTCAGTAGTGTGTTCCAGCTTTAAGCTGCCTTTACATTTGCAGTCAGTAGAAACTTGCTTCTGTTCCTCTCGTACAGAGTTATCTCCACTGGCCACTTTCAGTGCACATCTGTTGGTTCGTATCCTTGGGTTATGACGAGGCTCATGAATCCATCTGCATTATGATTCACTGCTGTTGTCAGAGAGGTGACTCCTGTCTCCCACTGTGACTCATTGACTTGGTCTCTGTGATTAAAAGACCTGTCCTATCTGACACCAGCAGAACGACTGCCCCCAGGCTCGAGAATTAAAGCATGTGATGTGAACACACGCACACACACACACACGCAGACAGGTGTAATGCATCTGCTTAACACACTATTTGCAATCTAACGAGTTCCCTGTACTCAGTTTAGAAGCTCTACACATGGCTGGAAGCGATGCCAAACTTGGCTCCTTCGCTGTTCTCCCTGCAGTCTTACATGAGCTTATTATTGATCAGCCTTAAAAGCAGGGAAATGGCCTCCCCCTCAGTCTCCTTTGTGTCTTGGCTCCAGCTTTTTTCTGCCTCGGCAGTAACTGGAGAGGAATGCAGCTCTTTAACAGCGATCTTTGCAGTTTTGTCATGTCTGTCGTGTCTTCTTCCTCTAATGCTCTACTACTTGACCTCATGTCCCAACAGGCCAGTAGCTGTTATTGAAAGAATTAAGCAATATTATTGCGTGTGTATATGTAAGGATAACAAGATGAAACCCATTGGTGTTGCGATAGCTGCATGTAACTTCATGCTGTGTTGTTGTGCAATGTTCATAGCCCAGTGTGTTTAGTGTGTAGGGATGCTGATTTTTCATGTCTCCACTTGTTCTTCTAATTCCCTTGCAGAGTTTTTTTTTTCTTTTGAAGTCTGATATCAGCAGCAGAGGCTAAGTAGACTTTCAGCTCATGTGCAATCACTGTTACTCCCTAAAATGTGTTTTAAATTCAAAATATTAAGCAAAGAGATACTTGTGTACTCTAAGATCTGTTCAATGTGTATTTTAATACTTATATTTTTTGGTTAGAGTTCTGTAAAACTGCATTTCTCTTAACAGACTGACAAATTTTGGTTTACCTGAATACATGGGAGACATTCTGTGTATTTCAAGTCATTGCACTTTTACTGTGAACATAAGTAGCCTTTTTTAATTTGTTTTTCAACCAAACCCGTCCTTGTATCCCCACATCCCAGAGGCATTAACAGTTTGAGGAAATTGGGGTTTGCTTGTGGGATCTCTTATCCATAATGGATTAAGAGTAATGGCTTTATTTCATGCATCATAAAGAGTTGCATGTTGATATGCACTTGAAGAGACTCCTCAGTGTCCTCGCCGTGCAGTTGGTGTGACAGTGTGTCTAAATGATCACAAAGCCTGTGTGCTTCATCACTTCTTGCGCTCCATTATTGAAATGGTCCTGCCTCGTGAGTTTGTCTCCCACAACACCCAATCACTGCTACCCCCTCCCCTGACACAATTATACCCCTCTTGGTCCTCCCACCTCTCATACTCATAAATAGGCCATTATGCCAGTCTGCCTCTTGGATTAGACGCTTTGCTACAGGAGTTGCCCAACATACAAAACCTTCTATTGTCTACTTGGTGACAAATCCAGTTTCCTTGGTGGTGGCTGATGTTTTTCTTCTTTAATTGTGCCTTTAGGCTGTTTTGTTCTCTCTGTATGACATTGTTTCTTCTATCTTTCTCTTACTTATTTAAAATGTAACCTTTACCCTAATCAGCATGTTGGACATGTCTCACCCAACTTAAGCAGTTGTTCAATGAACTTGATGTTTTGAAACTCAAGCTGAATCTTGTGTCAGAGGAAGTTAAGTCGGGAAAAATTGTGTAAAAATTGCTCTATCTTGGTATATGCGATTTCATCAAATATATATGTTGTGTTATAAACAAGTAATTTATCAGGCAAATATACAATAATTCACTTGTTCCAGCTTCTCAAATGAGAGGATTAGCTGCTCTTCTGTTGTATATCTATAAACTGAAAATCTCAGTTTGGATTGTTGGTCAGACAAAACAAGCAATTTGAAGTCATCACTTCAGCCACTTTTAATACTTTTATAAACTAAACAAAACGATGAATAAATCACAGAGATATTGTTCAAAAATGAAAATGATTCTTAGCTGTTGTGATATAAATTTTCCAGAGATTCAAACGAGAACTCTGTCGTAGATAAAATAACCAGATGGGGCTGAGTCTGCTTATGCTGCTCATGGTTCATTCAGTAAATGGAATACTTGACAAATCATGGGTCCCCATCAAACATATTGCTTTAAACAGTCCTCGATGATTGGTCTAATACAACTAGAGATGTAAAAAGGGACACTAACCTTGATCTAAATCATCTCAGGGTATATTTTTGGCCTTTCATGTGTCCCTGCTAGTAAGTAATACAGGTCCTAATGGCTGTTGCTGGGAAAGATGGAAAACAGGAAGTAAATATTTCTTTGGAGGCTGACTATTGTCCAAATAAACATGAATGCGTTGCCTGAAGCACAGGGAATTACCTCTATTAGTTGGGGTTTTTTCACCGTCCATGGCACTGAGATTATACTGCATAACATTTATTTATGCAAGTTATTTATATTAATTAATATATAGTGCAGAAGATATTGACTTGATATTGGCTGCGTTCAACCTGACACTGTGCTTACTTTTGCCGATTTATGGCTGTGAGTGGGGGTGTTTAGTTTGCTTTTACTGCAACGTTGATTAATGGATTAGTTGATGGACAGAAATTTTAAGCAACTATTTTATAATTGATGAATCTTTTAAATTCATTTTTCAAGCAAAATGCCAAACCAGTTTACTGTTTCCAGCTTTCAAATGTGAGGATATGTTATGCTTTTTTTGTCATAATGATAGTAAATGAAATACCTTTTGGCTGAATAAAACAAGTCGTATGAATACCTCACCATTCATTCATTGTTAGAACAATTCAAATCAAATAATCAAGAAAATAATCTGATCGATCAGTAACAAGTGAGGTATCTGCCCTCCATGGAAGTTGTGGTAGCAGTTATCTTAACATTTTAGATTTAAGATTTGTTAAATCTATTAGTTGACTTGCAATAACCTGTGTTGATCTCACCATGCTTATTGACTTTTTCCTGCCCATTTTTCTGATGGTGTGAAAAAACGATGTCCCTGTTCTTCATCCCGTCTGCAAACCTCTGGTTGGACGATTGTTTCCCCAGGGGAAATGGCCCCAGTGGACACAACACCAGATATACAGTATATAAGATCATTCCTGAAAAATGTCCATTTAAGTTTCTGTATTTGAACTTGTTTGGCTTCTCTTCTGGTGAAGGTCTAGTCATCATCAGTGGGAAATCGACCTGAGCTCTTCAGTGGACGAAATGAAGTTAAAAGCACATCTGCGAACCCTGTGGTCTTTTTCAGCCGTAGCCAGACAAGAGTGACATCATCCCAGCTGATGGACATAACAGCGTAGTGAAACCAAAGCTGCTTGTGGGGAGAAATGCTATAGTGATATATTGTATGGTCAGCACTCCTAATGGGCACAAAGATACTTTGGGTACATCAGGGGGTCTACTGCTTAATGGAGTGTAATGGATGCCAGTTAGTATAAAAACTGCTTTATGCTGTCAGTCTTCTTTATCATTCCTATTGTTCAGGCCTTTAGATCTTAACTTCATTTATCTGGGATGATTGTGATTGCTGATACAGAGGTTGTATGAGATAAAACAGTACTGGAGGAAACTCAGTAGCTGCTTTACTGCTCTGTTGGGCAGCAGTTTCCTTACATTATCATTAGGCACCACTTATACTGTGGGTGGTAATGAAGGATATTATGGCCTCAGGAGAGTTTGACCAGATATGGACTAAAGGTTTATTACTAAACAGAGACAAACAGGCTCGAAAGGAGAAGCCGTTTTGACCTCTGCTGTAGAAGACTGAACCATTTTCTGCATGGATGATGTTTGTTTTGCATGAATAGCGATGCACATAATCTTGTGTACAGAAACAGTTTCCTCTGTCCTTGATGCTTCATGGAGCTCACAGCATTTCCCTCTCTGACCAAATGGAGTCGGGTCTATCTGAATGGTAAAGGTTTAGTGTGGGAACTTGATTTGGAGGTCAGTTCGAGTAGTCTGTGGTCTTTTTGTTGAAGAAAGTTATGCTCACCGTTCAGTCATGGGTGAATATTGGCCTGAATGTTTTTTGTGCTGTTTTGTTTGTACACAGTTTCAGTCAGTAACAGAGTAGATGGGTAGAGTGGCCAGTTTACTATAGAAAGTACTCTGCAAATACTTTCAGCAACAATAGTAGTAAATAAAAGTCAGGATGTTTTCAAAAGTCATTCTATTAAGAGTTTTTATCAACTGGTTAACTTCATGCAAAGTGCACTAACAACAACCAATAAACATTTGATGCACCACCCTTTGCCTTCAAAACAGCACCAATTCTCCTCAGTATGCCTGTACACAGTTTTTCGAGGTACTTGGCAGGTAGGTTGTGTCAGTCATTTTGGAGAACTTGCCACAGTTCTTCTGTGGATTTATTCTGTCTCACTGTCTTCTGTCTCTTCATGTAATCCCAGACTGACTCACTGATGTTGAGATCAAGGCTCTGTGGGGGTCATACCATCTGTTGCAGGACTGCTTGTTCATCTTGTCACTGAAGATGGTTATTAATGACTCAGGATGTGTGTTTGGGGTCATTGTCATTAGACATGTCACAATTATTACACAGTCGCCTGATTGCAATTATTTGAGCTGACTGCAATCATAAATTAAAACCGTTTCCATTCTACTGTATGAAAACAGCTGGCTGATCTGTCATCCATCACTATTTCCATGTGTTTTTCACAGTTTGAGGTTTGACTGGTGCTCTCTTAATGATGTCATGTTGTTGTGCCCTCTTCTTCTATGATTTAATTAGTGGAGAATTAATCCCACCAACTGTTTACTTAACTTCTAATACTAATAAGGTTGATCAGTTATCAAGTAACAGGCCTTATTAAGTCTATAAGTCTTTATTACACACTCTTCACTACATTGCATCCTCTGTCGTGAACTTGGTGTTCTGCTGATAGCTTTGGCTTTGTTGTTGTTGTGCATCGTACTGAAGGTGGGTTTCAAAAGAGGTGATACTGTAGAGTGGATGGGAGTGTAAGCCGGCCAAAAACTGGCAGGGCTGATGGGAGGATTATCTAAGTGGCCACTATCTGCAAAGCAGACTAATGTAAGGTCAAAGTCTATGCACTTAAGCTTCAATGTCAGTGAGAAGCAGGAAATATAATTTAAGGTGTTGGCCTCCTCCCTTTTCCTTTTTTCAACTTTGTCTTTACTCAACTTTGGGCTCAGAGCTGAGTGAAGACATCCTTTCTTCAGCCCAAAGGAAAAGAATACAAGTCAGGGCAGCTGATTGTTCTTCTCCAGAGAAGTGTGTTTGCCTCCTCCTTGGCCCGAGTCGAGAAGGATGTGCTCCAACCTGTAAAAGGAATTGAGCTCAGTGTGGAGGACAGAGGTGAGATGGTTCCAAATATGGGCATTGAGTGTGCCAGTCATCCCCCCCTCCACCCCGATACTCCACATGCACTCATACACACACGGCCTCCAAACGCTGCCTCAGAGGCAGGAAGGAATTCATCTCAGTTCTTAAAGTGGTCAACAAAATGAAAGTTTGTCTATTCAACTTTTCCACAATGCCCAATAAACGATGCCAGGCAAAGGATGAGTCAGCGCCCAAAGAATGCTGAGGGGTTTTCTTGGTAGAGGAGTTTCAGCTGGAGACGTCTGACTCTATTCAGACAAACGTTTAAGAATAGCTGAAATAGCCCGAATGCCGGTTTCTGTGCGTCTGACTCGCGGAGGCAGAAAGCAGTAGCCTACAGCAAGTGTGTGTGTGTGTGTGTGTGTGTGTGTGTGTGTGTGTGTGTCAGTTCCTGTACTTTTAGCAGCATGCTAGGACCTGTGTGAGAAGATACAGGCATGAGGAAAAGCACAAAGAAAGAGGGAGTGAAGTTAGTAGGGGAATAAAGAGGGGCTACTTTTCCAACCCTCTCCTTCGTCTTCGTCTGGTTTTTATTTAACCTTTACTAAATTGTCAGGATGATTACAGGGAAACAGCTTGTTTTCTTATTTTTCTTATTCTTATTTAATGTCATTGTATTATGAAAATATATTTTACTCCATCTTCTGAAAGGCTGTTGCTAAGGAATGTTTTCTCCCAAATTAGTTCTGCTTTAACCCCCCCCCCCCCCTTTTTTTAAAAGGCATTACGCTTTTGTGAAATGTTGGATATTTCAGTAAGGAGAAAGCTTTTCTCTTTCAGATATGTCTTCATATATGATGACTTCCTGAGGAATCCCCAGAAATAATTAGCATTTATGTTTAGATTCCTGTATCTGTATTCTCCATCCATCTCATATTTGAAGAAAAGAAGCTGCATAAATGGGGAAGTTTATCCTTGAGTGTGGACGTTGAGCTACATATTAACATTTATGGGGCAGCTGCCTCTCACAACAGGAACTGCTCTTTGCAGTTTGAGAGCTTATCTTGGACCCACTTATGCAGTCAGTGATAGTCACTGAATATTGACATGAGAAACAAACTGTTTTCATGAGATTAATGTAGTTCAGAGAGGTTGATTTCTGTGTCATGTGGGTCCAGCTGAACGTCACTGACGGCCGTATATATGGCCCGAGGGTGGTTTGAGGACAGCGCACTGTCAGATGACCAGGCCCAGCGTCAACAGGCTTTTGTGTGGGATCCCCATGTCCGAGTCAGCATCAGAGGTCAAGTACTTCATCATGACCTCAGTTCAGTGTTTGTAATGAGGCAGCAGTATGCTAACAAGCTTTTTTTACGTGTTCCTTTTTATATTCTGCAAACTTGTGGATATAAAAAGCTTAAATAAAGCCCTTATTTCAGAGGATAATTCAGTCTTGTACAATTTAAAAAATGACCTGATGCCACATGTGATTGACCGTGCACCTCAGGCTTTGGGGCATTGTGTACAGAGGAGGATTCACAAACATGCACATGCTGAGTTTTCCCATGTCTCCTCTTTGCCACTGCAGTAACGCTTCCTTTTCTCACCTCTGTCATCAGTTGTGTGTCTCTCTGGAACATGACTTTCCCAGCTTTGTCTCAGTTCAACCATTCAGGTGCTGTGGCAGAAATAGAAAGTTTCCCTCCTGACTTATGAATGAGTTTGTCATGATATATGTATCCACCTCAACGTCATCCAGTCTTTTCTTATTTTCTTTCTTTCTTCTAACAACGAGAGAGGTAAAAACATGCATGAATAATTTTCAGGTGATTATAACATTCAAAAACACAGAGGAAATTCACCTGTAAATTATTATTAGAGAAATGTATATAAAAGAGGTATTGTCGTGTGTCTATTATCTGTGGTCTCTATTTTTATCAGGTGGTGAAGTAGACGAAGGAAGTGGTTTGGTTACACACACACACTATTAAGTGACTTATTGTCAGTCCCTGTCTGGTTCTGATGTCACATTGCTAACAGCAGGGAAATAAGAAAATAAGTAATGAATCACCGTTTGTTCATTTAAGGTGCAGCACGGCCATCTAAAGTTCACTAACTCAAATGTGACGTTTGTTTCTCTTCTCATGTTTCGTGTTTGACTGAGTCGTGTGTGAATCAATTCTCAAAGCTGTGAGAGAAAACAATCATTGCATTGCTGAAGCATACAGCTACATGGCTGTTATTATTTGTCTTGCAGTAGTTTTATCAGATGTTTTGTATGAGTTACTCCTGCAGGTTTCAGCGTTCTTTGCTTCGCCTGTCTACTGCAGAGAAAGACACTTATTCCCAAGGGCAAGAATAACTCAAAAAGCCTGAATGTCATTAAAAAATGATAGTTGTCTGTAGTTGTGAGGACAAAAAAAGCCTTTTCATATAGTGGTATTATGAAGTCCTGGAGGAGAAAGAAGCCCGACGAATAAGAAGGGACTTGAGCCAGAGACAAATGGTATTACTCTACTTAGTGTCTAGACAACGCTGTGTAACTTCAGTCTCTCTTGTCTCAGCCCCAGGAGTGATGTCTGTTTTTCTTGTGTGTCATAATGTTTAGCAAAACTTTCTTCTGATGTCCAGTATGAATGCACAATTATATGAAATGCGGACTTTGTCTGTGCTCAGTTATTCTTAAGGCATCAGTAAGGTCCGTGTATCCTGGTGTCCATTTACATTGCAGTATAATGTGAGATAAATCTATGCATGGATGTCACTGGAAGGCATCTCTGTACAGATATTAGACTTTGTTAAATTGTTTGATTCATACAGGAAGGCGAAGGAAGCAGAGAAGAGTGGCAGATGAGCATGGTGGGAGGGTCAGGTAGGAGGAGGAGGAGGAGGAGGGAAGAGACAAAGCCACTGGGCCTGACTGTACTTGCCAGCACATTTGGGGAAAAGCTCTGAGAGCGCAGCCTTATACAGACATTTCCAAGAGAGCATGTGCCCCGACCGTGCACTGCGGTTTCCTGTTAACCCCTCGCTGACTAAAGAACCACTCAGGGATGAGGAACTCACTCGGGCTGTAATAAGGACAAGTGAGGACACACTTGGTTCAGTTTTTTAAGTGTGTTTCTAAGTATACATGCAATTTGCATATCATCCTGGTGGTCATTCTCACATGCTTTCAAGAGTTGTACTCCTTTGCCTGAGGTATTTTAAAGGTTGGTGACTCAAATCCCTCCCAGAGCGTCAGCCAGTGACCTATTTGTGCTTAAGAGAAAACCTCTTAAGTCAACTGGTCACTTAGTTAGCTTAGCTCTGCAGCCAGTGTCAATGTCCTCACTAGTGGACTG
This sequence comes from Lates calcarifer, assembly GCF_001640805.2. Classification (NCBI taxonomy): domain Eukaryota; kingdom Metazoa; phylum Chordata; class Actinopteri; family Centropomidae; genus Lates; species Lates calcarifer. The sequence continues at coordinate 5,422,767 of NC_066853.1, forward strand.
GTGGTCTTCATCCGAGGAAGGACAGGAATAGATTGTTTATGACCACGCCTTCAGTCATTTATTCCAGTGCTAAAACACAGTGCAGTCAAACCCAGCCACGAGTCTTCTGCAGCTGGTTATTCCCGCTGGGCCGGGTCAACACATGGACACACGTGTTGGCAGGTTGACAGGTGTGCGGGTGTGTGCAAGTCCATGTCTTCATGCGCGTGTGCCACACGCTTTTATAGTTTCAGTGTCCGTAGTTCTATCAATAATGCAGCTGCTCAGTCTCTCTCCTGAGCACCCTTGCTTTCTCTGCCATTAAATATGCATCCATTTCCCAGTCCTGAGTCTCTGTCCCCTCCCAGTTCCCATAAGCCCTCTCCGCCCCACACATCAACAACATGCTCGATGAAGATAAGATCAGAGGATGTTGCAGTAATGTACTTGATGTAGAATCCATCCAGTCATTGGTGGTTTACACCTGTTTGAAGTGACCGATGGCCTGTGCCTGCTGAAGGATTTAAGGCCACAGTGAATGCTTTGACCTTTACCACTGTGCCTCCTGTCCGCTGTAAAAAGCTTTTCTTTATATGCAGTTGTCAAATTGTTACTTTGTTTGTTCCCTACATGTAGCCTTCATTCTCTTTCATCTAAGCTCAAATACTAAAACCATATGTACAAGATGCAGTGCCAGAAATCTGTTTGTCCACAGAGACTTTGATAGACCATGTCAAATTAAGAATTAAAAATCATAATTTTGCAGATTTCCAACAGGACTTTAAGAGTTGGACATTGCAAAGGTATCTGCACAAATGAAACAGATATGATTTGGCAACACAGTTATAGGGATGAGATGTGGGTGTTGGGCTACATTTGCTGTTATTTTTTAATTTTTTGGTTTTGTTTGTTTTGAAGACGTATTTTTGTATTGATCCAGGATTTTTGAGGTCTATACCGATATTGCTGTATGTGACTTCCATTCAAAAACATTTTTAAACAAGGATCCCTTAATCTTTAAAAGAAGTTTGATATATACTAAGTGGGATATTCTACATTTGAAAAATGAACTTAGAACTTGTCTAATACTGAGATTCCTACCTCAACCAGTTTCATCCAAAATCACTAGTATTTTTGTTTATAGTAGAATTCCTGTCTCATGTGGCACTTTTAACCTTTCCAAACATTGTCTCACATTAGATCCTGTCTCGTTACACCGTTTAAAAATTCAGACGCACACACATTACTTGAGCTTAATAGTTAAAAAAAATATTTAAGTAAAATAAAAGATGTTTGCAAAGAAAAGCACAGAGGAGAGGAAGTTACTATGAAAAACTGGACTAACATTCACTGTGGGCACAGGTATAAAGAGACGCGTGCCAAGTAACACAATCACAGGAAGGTGCTTGAAGTTTATGTAATACATTTTTGTGTGACTGACACCAAGTGCAAAGCTATCTAATGTGTTGTGAAATTGTAAACCACTCCTTTCTGGTACACAGACAGGTTACAGTTCACACCAAAAGTTGGTCACTGTTTTCATACTCAAACAGGTTCCAAACATTGAATCATTCATCAGTTCATACATCATTCCCTTATTATTCTCTCCTTCATTTCCTTTAGCCTTGTTGTCATAAGTGAAGCAACAGTATTATTTCCAGTTAATATACACTCTGTTTAAATGTTATGAACTTGTAATGAAAATATAGGACATGTGTGTTTAAGTGTGAGTGCACATTGATTGTTCAGGTTGAGGCAGTCCTTATTAGGCAGTGCTGGCAGCAGGAAGTAGGTTGTGGCTTTGGTGCTTTGTCACAGGAAGTAGCAGATTGTATCATGGGCAAGACAGATGGAAAGAGAGGGGGAGAGGTGGGAGAGATGGATTAGGGGAGAACATAGGGGGCGGATAAGGAGAGGAGGGGGAGGAATGGTTAAAAAATTGGAATTGACAGTCAGCCACCTTTGTTCCTCTGTGTTTGTGTCCTTCTTTACTCGGTATTAACTGTGTATTTATCAGGTCCTTGTTTGATTTTTGCAGTGTTATTTTCTTTTGTTGTGGGTGGGACTTCCTGTATATGTGCATGAATATTATATTTTTATACTTAAAGCCTGATCAGTGCAATAACGAAATGTAAAGATTTTTTATAACCTCTAATTTTAAAGCATTTCTTGTCCATAATATGGAATATGTGAATGATATGACTGATATTTAGCTTAATGTTACCAGATTACATTGCATTCTTCCAGTTTGAATATACCAGGAACTTGCAAATATTTTTGTGTAAGGTCTTTGTATGGGCAGCTTTTGTTGTGGTGTGAAACTGTGGTATTATCCTCTACAAGGAAAGATTTTTTTTTATCTTTAGATCTCGGTGTCTGACATGCAAACATGCACACACACTGCAGCCTCTAACCACTGCCAAATAAACTTGCATGTGTGCAGACATTCCTGAATGTGCTGTAACTTGTGTGTACTCTGCCCGCATGGAACTATAAATAAATGTTTTTATTACTGATCTGAAAGCACATGTGGCTGTTTTTTTTCTTACAAAGTCAGTGGAGGTGGAGGTTGATGCAAAGCAGGTGGAAGATTCCAAAACTTCGTCTCTCTGGCGGAGTTTGGCACAACTTCCCGTCTTTGTCAGCCTCCATTGTTGTCTCGCCTCCCATCTTGTTTGGGATCAGACTAATCGTTTGCTCCTCTCAAATTAACACTTTACTTTCTTCCTCTCGGTCTTTCACTTCCAACCCCTTGTATGTGTCCAAACATGGTGTGTTTTTTGTTTTCCATTGGATTTCTCCTCACTGTTCTTATCCAACTCTGAAAGACCTGAATTAGTACAATGACATCTACAGAAAGTTTTGTGTATCCTGTATTGTGACGGTGTGGGTTAGACGAGATGAGGCCAGGCTGGTCTGGTCTGGAGGCACTGGCTCTCATCTCTAAAATGGTTTGTTTATGATGGAGTGTTTGTCCATCCGGTGTCTCCAGTTCGTCCTCACCTCCCCTTGTGTTTGCTGCTTCCCTTCCAGCTGCAGTCCACACTACGTACCATAATTTGACAGCATTTGAAACTGGTGAAATACAGTGTTTCCTCAAATAGTGCCCAGGGCCTTTATTTATCTGCAGAGGGTAACAGGTCTTTATTTTAAGCAGGCTTGTATTAGAGGCAGGCCTTTATTTCAAATTCCCCCTAAGTATGATAAGTAAGTATAATTGGTCATATTTTTTAGTACAAAGCCTTGATCTGCTTCCATTTGCCCTGTTAAAGTTACTGCATTATGCTGTTAATACAAACTCAACACTTCCTTAAATCGTTCCAAATTAAAAGCCCTTTAGTGTTGCAGTAGACAGAAACCCCTTATTTCTTAACAGGGCTTTTATTGTGAAACATTTGCAGGCATACCATATGCATCAGCAGCCTGGGTGGGATTAAAGGATGACAAAGCAGTGGATCAGAGTGAATGAATCAAAGGACAGTAATACTTTAGATGAGTAATCCAGAACATGTTTAAAAAGACATGATTATATTGTTGCATTTATTATATTGAAGTGGTAGAGATGTAAATTATGATCAACTGGAATGCACATTATATGACACCCGTTTATCCACCTAGGTTTTATATTTCTAGGTTTTACTATGTCATTTGTTATTAAATGACATATACATTCATAGCAGAATAGCTGATTATATACTTGAGCATAAGTGTAAAATGATGAATTAATCAGAATTGAAGTTAAAGAAAAATGATCCAGAAATCTGAGTCTTTGTCAGCACCTTCCATGAGGACTCATTAATCTCTATTCTCAGAGCTACCACCAGAATAAATAAACCAGATGTCTGTGGTAGTGGCCACAATCATTGCTTGATCATACATTTGTTGGCTGCGTGTGCAATTGCTACCACAAACTATTGTGGCTTGATTTTTGTGGCTGTACTTTCATCTTGCAGTTGCCCGTAGCCTTTGCTCTGAGATGCGCATTTTATACAAAAGCTTTACTCTTACACATGTAATGAAATTTGTTTATACTGTTTTTAACAGTACCTTTTTGAGTACCAAAAACTAATCTCGCTTTTACTGACTGCATCCAGAGGGAGACCCTCTCACTCTCGACTCACCCCCCACTGCCCTGCAAATTAATTTTCTCTCTTTCTGTCTTGCTGTCCGGCTTCTGTCTCTTCTAGTGAGTCGAGTATTTGCCAGGCTCGGGCCACTGTGATGATCTATGACGATGGCAATAAGAAGTGGATGCCGGCGGGCGCTGGACCCCAGACCTTCAGCAGAGTCCAGATCTATCACAACCCCACCACCAATGCCTTCAGGGTAGTGGGACGCAAGATGCAGACAGACCAGCAGGTAAATGTGCCAGCTCTGGGCATGCTGCGTGTCTGACAAAAACTTTGTGTGTCTCGGAGGTGTGTGTGTGTGTGTGTGTGTGTGTGTCTGTCTGTCTGAGTGACTTTGCCTCTGGAAGTGTGAGTGTGTGTGTGTACCTCATTCATCTGTCTCCGTCATATGACCCATGGCTGTCTTTGGTCTCCTAAGGGTGCATGAGTAAGCAAGTAAGTGTGAGACAGTCTATCTTTGTATGTTCCCATTCATTCACATTATCACTATCTATCTGATACTGCACACTAGGGCTTGGTGACTATGTAAAGAATATTTACTGTATATACCATAGTGATTTTATCAGCAGTGCCTCGGAGGAGATAATGTCAATTGCTCTGTGATTTTATTGCTTTTTATGTGCTTTCATTTAGTCAATTATTTACTTTGATGCACAGCCTGGACTGTGTATCTGCCAGGCATTTAGCCTCTTGACACTGCTGCTACAATAAACTGGTGGCCTACATTTACACCACAGTTCAGAGTTTCAGCAGGAGCAAGAATGCATCACCCCTGCAGGCGCATTTCATTTCATTTGATCATAAATTGTTAGGAGAGTGAGAGGGGGTGAGGCGCGCTGGATTTATTATCCCTCCCTTGCTGAAATTTCTCAACGTGACAGTACACTTGTTTGTTTTTTGTCAGCACTGCTTGTTACTGCCAGTGGTTTTGTGCTTTGGGAATGAGAGAACACAGAAAGAAAAGCTCTACAGATGTTTTAGAGGAAGCTGGGAGACAAAACAAAGTACACGTTTTGACTGTGTACAACTTGCTGTGGTGATTTCAAGTGCTGGCTGGTTTGTAACCTCACAGTACTTGGCAGTCATTTGACCAAGATCTGGTTTCATATAGTTCTGCTTTGTACTCATTTACCTTGCTGGGAAAAAAACACCTAGATTAGAGTAATTTGAATGTAAGATTGTGTTTTAATCCTGTTTTGGCACTGGTCTATTAATGACATTTTTAATATTGTATACAACACTTTGTAGTAGTATGCCTTGAAATAGCCATGGTCTCTAACATCCACACACATGCTGTGGGTTGTTTTTTTTATAATTATTGCTTAACTCCTTAAATGGACTGGATATAGATTAACACACTCAGATCGAAACCTGAATTTTTATGGAACATGTAGTATTCATATAGGGCCTATTGTGTTCATAGTGAGTAGAGAAACTGGCCTTTAGAACAAAGAGGGTTTCATTGACGTTATCACCAGATTATGACTCACCAGTTATCTGCAGATAGAAGTGGGCATGTTCTAAATGAAAAAGCTGGGTAAACTGAGTTTGGGTGGGTCTATTCTTGACTACACCCCTGCTCTCCCTGCTTGCCTCAGTGTGTGCCTCTCTCCTTCTTTAAACATTCAGGAGTCCAAAGTGTTCCCCAGAGACAGGTCTTAAAGTGGATGATGTTTCCTGTAAGATAGTTAGCCTGTTCAACCATTTCCTGTGACAATTTAGGGAGAAGCCTGATACCCAGTGAGGACTCTATATTTGTGTCTGATGTAGACATGCAACTTGGTGTAGGATGTTGGCGCATGAGAGCAGCTAATAAGAAAGAATACAGGGTGGCTGTATTTTCTCCCCTTTTCCTCCTGTTCTTTTTGATTGTCTGCATATAGAGTAACTTTTCGCTGATGTTACGCTTGTCTCTTCAATTTCTTTTATGCATCCTGGTGTGACTGGATGATTACACTGCATTGAAAACACAAGTGGAGCTGTGGCATTAAGGTTTTTCTGGAAGCATTCAGACTTCTTGAACATGTTGCTTTCTTTCACTTAAAGAAAAAGACACCAAAGCTTCTCATTTTATCCTGATTTTTAATGTGCTTCTGGTCACATCCTCAGTACTGTTCTCACTGCCTTTTTTCCCCTTAGCCCAGGATTGTGGAAAGTTTAGGAATATCACTGTCTGCAGTGGCAGCTGAACTTGCTACCCTCTGTTTTCAGCGCATGTTGCCTGCTATGATATTCACCCTGACAGGGTCTCCTCTCCTCCTGTCTGCTCTGTGGAATCCAGAGGCTGTTAAACAAATAGTGAAATGGTGCGTCAGCACATTCAGGCAACGCTCAAATCCAGAACATTTTTTTTCTTCCTGCTGCATAGGCTTCACGCCACCTGCTGGGTGGAATATAAACCAGGATAATCCAACAAAAATAAAGTGGACAGTATAATTTTATGCATAAGCAGGGATGTGGGTTTGTGGGTTTTTTAAATAGTTTTTCCAGTTTCCTGGTGAGGGATCCACCTCTTAGAAGCTAAACTTTTCTGAGAGGTATGTATTTTAAACCTTTGACCAGCAGTTTCATATTAGGTTAAATATTTTCAGATCTGATCTTTAGAACTGTCATCATTTGAATGTAGACAAAAAGCCACAGAAGTACTAATCTTACTCACTAGCTGAACCAGAAGGATCTCTGTATTGATCGTCTGTCCTCTTGCTTCCCCAGGTGGTTATAAACTGTCCGATAGTGAGAGGTCTCAAATATAACCAGGCCACACCCAATTTCCACCAGTGGCGTGATGCCCGGCAGGTGTGGGGGCTCAACTTTGGCAGCAAGGAAGATGCTGCTCTATTTGCCAACGGCATGGGTCACGCTCTGGAGGTGCTCAATTCCATGGCAGACGCAGGTAAATGAGCTCTCACTGGACTCCCTGTCACATCAGCAGTGGTAGCTACGTCATGGATTTTCCCCTTTCCTTTCCACTGATTGGGCCTTACTCTTGAAAGCTTCTCTACATACAGATTTGATCTTATGCACATCTTAAGAGTTTTATTGATTGAGTCGTATTTTCTTAATGTCAAAATGTCAGGGAGCAAAGAACAAAATTTGCAACAGATAACAACAGATATGAACAATTATTATATTTTGTGACAACTTCAAGGCAATAAAATAGCAAATAAAACATTACTAGGAGTGCACTGCACTTGCTGTACAGTGCTCTTTCTTAAATTTTCATAGTCTTTGATTCTGAAATGAAAAAAGTGCTGTAGTAGCTTTGGTACAGTGCAGCAAACCCAGTGCCATAAAAGACCATAAAGTGTGGGTTGTCTCACTAGCCTAGTGGTTTAAGTGCACACCACATAACTACAATATTGACCATTGTTGCATATCATACCCCTCTCTCTCTCCACCCACATTTCTTGTCTGTATCTCTGCTACTGCTATAAAATATAGGTAAAAATAGCAGACAAAAATAATCATGAGGAAAACAAGATGCTCTAAAGGCCCGGTCCTCGATTGGCGTGCACCATGCTCTTTGGTCACTGTGTCACATCATGGCTGTCTACTCAGTCCTCAGACTTTGTATGGTCAAACGCACGGATAGAGAAGATACACCAAAAATGAGAGTGATTGTTCAAGCAATGTCTAATCCTATGTTCTTTAATCCTTTCTATTTGTATTAAAGATACTTTCTGTGTTATGTTTTCACAGGCTACGCAACCCTCCCCCGCCCTGTGTCAAATGGCCCATCTCCAGAAGAGCTTGAACAACAGCGGAGGTAGGACTGTTCCATTTTCACTGAAAAATATAAAAGGACAATGGTTCCAAACATGTTCACTTAGACCTGAAGAATATGATTTGTCGGCTGGGGCATCTCTGTAACACCACAATGCTTAATTTCTAATGGTATGTTGTGACACATTTCCCTTAAGCAAAAAATCTGAGCTCCTGCAATTTGGATGTTGTACTTGGCCATGTGCAATTTCGATAATATTTTGATTACTTGCTCAGCTGTAAGTGGAGGTACCTTTAGACTTCCCCTAAATGCGCGACCCACCTTTATTTTACTTTGCTAATTCTAATAAGCCCCTGGCCACATTCTGTTGTGAGTTCCCTATGGATGTCCTGTGCCCCAGAGATAAGCAATGTTAATACTGTTTCTTTGGAAGCAAGTGGCTTTGCCATCTCAACAACTTCTGTTCTGTGAGACCATGTGAAGTTCATGTTCGTAAGGGAAGCAAACTATCCTCTGGGTCTAGTTGCATAACATTCAATAGCAAGTCAAGCTGTCTTGGCTTTGCGGTTGTCCTGTTGGCATGCTTTTGCACACACGCATATGCAGAGGATTTGATGGCATTAGCCCGACTGCTAAACCCTCAGTCAGCCCCTGTAGGTTAAAGGTTGAAAAGGCAGCACCTTTCACATCAACCCCACCTTCTCTCCATCCATCTATCTGTTCCTCCAGCGACACCCATTGCTGTGACACCATGCATGCCTGCATAGACTAGGCATTAACCTTTTAATCTCATTTAGACTAAAAGGTAATATGTTGCACAGTCAGGGCTGCTTTCTGATTGGTCAGAGGGACTGTCAGTCAATTTACTAGCTGTCCCAGTGGCTGCTGACATTCTGTGGCTTAGGGAGCCATTAAAACCTGCCCCTGAAATCCAGCATAGATAATGGTGGTGGATTTTTTTTTTTCTTTTGTTGCATGAATGCTTTTAGTTCTAATGAACATAGATTCACAGCACTCATTAGTATCAAGGTGTTGTAAAAAAAATCTAGAAAAAAATGAATCTGATCTCCTCTCCCTATTTCCTGGGCACACTGCCTAAGCTTTAAATCACAGCAACTCAACTTTTGTGTGTATGATTGTGTGGACCTGTGCATATTTGAGTGAGTGTATGTGCGTATCATTGTATGTGTGCTGTTCTGTGTACAGCTGCTGTGAGTGGCAGATGTGTTGGGGGAGAGGGGAGGGAGCAGTAGCGAAACTGAGGCAGCTCGAATTAGGCCAACGTGTCCAGCTGTGGACTTTTCAGTGGTAGGCTAATCAGAGCCTGTGAAATCTCTCATCCTTTTTACCAAAGTCGGTATATTGAATTCAAATCCTGATTGAAAACAATGACTGTTTTGTCAATAATACAATAATCTCTGGGACATTTACTTATTAAATTGAGGCCATTGCCCATCATGCCCCTTTGGTCTTGATTAGCCTGTCTAATCACAACACCCAAATCAAATATAATAACTCTCAGCTTACTGTCTATTCCCTGATTTATTTCCAACATGTTTACACACATTTGGCGCTGACAGATGTGTTTGTTTGTTTGTAGGATGGAACAACAGAGGTTGGAACAGCAGGAACGGGAGCGACAGGAGAGAGAAAGACAGGAGCGGGAGCAGCAGGAAAGAGAGAGACTGGAGAGAGAAAGACAAGCAGCTGCAGGTCAGGAAACACCTGGGCTGCTCAACATAACTACACTTAACTACAATACAGTCCACTCTTGGCAGTTCCTCATATTTCACTTTCACGGTCTTTTCTCTTAACATGCAGTGTTAGAGAGCTCTAATAAAATCTTGATCAGAATCTGTGTCACACTTTATGATACTAGCTTTGAAGCATTTCAAATTGTGAGGTTAAAGCCTACTGATTCATGGTGCTGCAATGTAAACAAAACAAATGTATATACAAGTTGAGATGCTTGATCAGCAGCAATTTTAACTATTCAAAAATGCTTCACGGTAAACCAGTGTTTTGGATTGTGAACTAAATATTTCACCACCTGTCTCTCATGATTGTTCACATCCATGTGGAACCTTTTACTTTTTTTTAAGTTTCATGACGGTGCACCTGCATTACAGTGTCACTGGTGTCCATCTTGATTCTCACCTCTAAATGGTTTGTGAACTGATGTTTTTTTTTTTTTTCCTTTAGTCCCTGTTCCTCCAGCTCCACCGTTGGCCCCAGGAGGCGTCATTCCTCCCCCGGCCCCTCCTCCACCCCCTGGACCCCCTCCAGCCGCTGGCATCCCTCCCCCTCCGGGACCACCTCCCTCAGGACCCCCGCCAGCCCCGCCCCTGCCCGCTGCTGGAGGAGGAGGAGGAGGAGGTGGTGGAGGTGGCCTTGGTGGTAGCGGGGGATTGGCAGCTGCCCTAGCAGGAGCTAAACTCCGCAAAGTATCTAAGGTGAGTGTGCAACAGAACAATTTTAGACTTTTGACAGTCCTATGACTTTGTAGCTGCTTCTGAACTCATGATTAACATAATGGAAAATCACTGAATCCATTATGTATTCTTCTAATTATGCAAATAATATTCTGCTGCTGGATTGATCCAAATTTTCGAGTTGTTCCTACTTGCAGAGCTATGACACCTGTTTCCGTCAGTGCTCATTGAGTCATCATGCCTACACAATGGCTGCCTGACTCTATTTTTTTGCTATTTGCTGCCCTCAGCAGGAGGACGGAGCACCTGCAACTCCAATAGGCAGAGGTGACCCCAGCCGTAGCAGCAACTCTTCTATTGGAGGAGGAGGGGGAGGTGATTTCATGGGTGAAATGAGTGCCATCTTGGCACGAAGGTGGGTAACACCAGAAATTTAAAGTCACATAAAATATCTGATGCACACACTCTAAAAATAGACAGTGAGGTTCACTCTGTTTCAGGCTTCATATTGAGAAGTTTTTATTTTTGCATTTTTCTCCTTCGATGAGTAATCATTTTCAAGATTTCATAATACACTGAACCACTAACAAAATTCCAAGTCTATTTAACTGTACATGACCGTATAACTTAAGGTGCTCCTTTTTTTCACATCAGGAGGAAAGCTGCAGACACTGGAGAGAAGCCACCTGTGAAAACACAAGATAATGTAAGAATTTGCTTTTTGTCACATTAAAAAAAACAAAAAACAAATGTGTTTTTATCTGTGACCGTGAACACTGTAGATGATAGATGGTATAAAAAATAGACACAGTTTGAGGATGACTCACTCTCAAGAGAAGGTCTTACTCTTTTCTTTACAGGATGATTCAGAGCCTCAAGGTCAAAGCGGTGAGCACTGAGCATTTTTATTTGTAGCATGCCACCTACATTCATTCTGATATTAATTTTACATAATACAAAAAAATGAATGTTAATAATGCCGTTTTTATGCATCCTCCCTCACAGAAACCCTGAGAAGACCTTGGGAAAAAGCATCTATGACCAGGTAATCCTGGACTCACTTATTTCTGCGCCGCCATTGACAGTAAATCTGTAACCCCCGGGTGTTTGGTGTCTCATGTTTGAACTCATCCTGAGAGTAGTACTCCATCAGTGTGTGTGTGTGTATGCTTTTGTGAACATGTATGCCTGTGGACAAGTGTGCTTTTGCGTGCGTGACTGTCTTCCATTTCCATGCTAAGAGGAGAGTGTGTGTGTCTCACTAACAGGAGTAACTCCATCGCCAAGAACACGGACTCCACTTCCCCATTGTCCCAAGTTTCCAGGTATAAATGCTGCCCCATTCACTCGTGACCTCAGTTCCCCTTGCTTTTCTTTTCTCTTCAGGTTAGCGCAGCATCACTGCAACCTATCTGAAGTAGCATATTTTACAGTTGATAGAACCATCTAATGGATCAGAGAATGGCATGCACCTGAGGGACTTGTAGGTGTACCAGCTGAGTGTCTTATCTCTGAAAACTGAATAATGAGATCAGAAGCCTAACAGTGTGATTATTGTTTATTGTTACATGTCACCTCTGAGTGCTGGAGTCGGTGCTGTCCTCTTGTGGTAAACTTTCTGATGGCTTAGCTTCTCTTTTCTATGTACTGTAGCTGAAGTATGTGGATGCAACTGAAGTGGTTAAAAGGCACATATATGTACTCAACCAGAACATATATGTATGCAAAAACAAACAGCGTTTTCAGAATAGCACCAGCCAGGTTCATTTTAATTTATATCAGTGGCATTCATTCATGAATGTTATGAAAGGTAGTTTAATGAGCTTTGATGAGGTAACCCTCGTTGCATCTCCAGGTGGGTGTACATTTCTGGACCTTTCTCTTCTCTGCTCCTTCAACCCCTTTGGTACTGTGGTGATGAGCTTGATTGACAGCTGGCCTGTCGGTGCAGTGCCGTGGACCTTCTTGGCCTTTTGCGAAGCACAGAAACGCATAAAAAAATAATTGTCCGTATCTGTCTGTTTCTCATTGTCTTCTCATAGGGTGAAGCCTGCAGCAAACAGTAATGATGCAGGTGGAGCAGATGACTCAGATTTAGAGAAAATGAAACAGGTAAATTGTCTCAATATGGTTTAAAATATTAAAGGTTGGGGTAGGGGGAGATATTTCATTACCTAACTTCTGTGTGTATGCACAGATTTACAGAAACTGGGTTATCACAAGTAACCCGGTTAACCTGGCTTCTATAAGTAACCTGGTTATTAAAGAGGATGAGCATTAAACTACTGTGTCACCATGACTAACAGTCTGTTTGTCAATCGATTCTTCTGCAGGAGATCCTTGAGGAGGTGCGGAAAGAATTACAAAAAGTCAAGGAGGAAATTATTGGAGGTGAGATTTCTTTATACTCTCTAAGAATAATTTTTCATTCTTTCAGTTTGCTTCAATATAAAGTACTTCTTGAACTAAATGTTTGTGTTTCCTTCTCCTCTTTCACAGCCTTTATTCAGGAGCTGCAAAAGAGAAGCACATAGTTCTGCTGAGTGTCAGGTGTAACGGAGGGATGTGATAGATGGAGGTGGTTGAGGCCTGTAGGGACCTCTCCTCCACTGCGCCCTCCCATGTAGCCCAGGGATTTCTCTTTTTCACCTACACATTTTCTCTTTTCTCTCTTTCTTTCTCTTTTACACAAACACACATGAGCGTACCTGCTTATGTGTACAACATGCATATTCACTTCATGTAAATGGTAACCCAGGGAACTTCCTCACGTCGCCATCCGGCACTTTTGATGATCACTCACTAATACTGCGGCGGTGATCCCATCTATCCCATCTCTCCCCTGTTCATTCATCCCGTCCCCTCGTGTCCTCTGTGTGCTCTGTTCATCTGAACCAATTCAGAGCACATAGCTACAGCCTAAGTTGCTCTTCCAGTTCGTCACCATGTACACTCATAACCCTCTCTTCTGCAGAAATCCTGCTTCTTGTGTCTTCTCCCTTCTGCTATCAGACACACCATTTACTGATAGAGAAGTCTTCAGTATTCAGGGACAACGTATTAGTCACATTTTTACTGTAATAGCAAGATGCTGGCATGCTGGGTTCCTTTTTTTTCTTGTTCTCAGTTGACAAAATGTTGTTCAGCCTCAAACACTGCTACAGATAGTTCAGCTCAGACATCTTCTAGCAGTTTGTTGCCTCTGATGGTAGTTAGAGGTGGAGTAAACAACAATAATCGAGGTTGGATCAGAAGCCCCACCTCCCTGACTACTGTAGCGTCTCTCCATCAAGTGGACTTCGAGCTCCCAGCAATGGCTAAGAACTATAACAGCACAACACAAGCCTTCACTGCTGCAAAGATAGAGAAGTTAGAGGAAGAGGAGACAAGCAGAGGGAATCTGATGGACAACCTGAGTGCTGTGAAAGAGGAGTGCGTTGTAGTTTTATGATGTGTGAGAAATTTATTCTCTTTGCATTGCACTTGTTCCAGAGGAAGTGTGTCTGCGTGCCACACTGCCTTGACAGACTATTCCCTCTCACTCAAAATGAGATATTTGTTGGCCAGTGCAGTGGTCCCACACTGTGCTTTTGCTAGTTATTTTCTTCCATTCTAGCTATGTTTTCTAACTTTAAAACATGAAAAATGGCCATGATGAGGTCAATTAATTTGGCCATGACCAACTGCCTTGAGGATAAATATATAGATATATAAATATATATATATGGAAAAATATATATTTGTTTTGAGGGAAAATGTTAGCAAAATGAAATGGTGTTTCTATTTTAATTGAAGTGACTGGTGAATGGGGATTTTGTTTTCCTTTTTTTTCAATGATTGTTTTCTTATGAAATGTTATTTTGGGTTTACTGTTTCTTTTTTCTAATAGAGTCTAGGCTTTTTACACTGAAATATTAAGAAAACAGCTTAGAGACACTGGATTAGAAATGCCTTTATAGTCGAATACAGCTGCTTCTTGAAATGCATTGCCTTGTCTTGAGTCATCTTTTGTGTCCTGCTGTAAGATTTCTTTGAATTCAGAATTTTGAATTAAATTGTATGAATTTTCTTACACTTAAATCTAAACTCATCTGATTGGTGGAGACATTTCAGTTTGGGCTTATCTTAGAAATATAGCGATAAAGAAAATTTTATAACTAAAACACTTTCCATATTAGATGCAAAATTTAACCTTATGTGATTCATGACTGAATTCTAGCTTCACCAACACAACCACACAACATAATTTAATGGTGTGGCTGTACTGTATTTAACCGTTTGCTTGTATATATATATGTTTCCAAACTGTAACATTTGTTCTCTGAAGGGTTAATTGTTGGACTAAAACTATTTAAAAAAAAATGCTGTCAGGGATTTTATTTTTTAAAAAAAGGTAGTTTACTAATTTGTTACGGAACTGACGTACACGGGCGAATTATGAGTTGCTTTTATGCAGAATAGACTACTCTCTGAGTAGAAACATAGGTTAATTGTATTTTTTTTTTTTAATTATTATTATTAAACTTAAAAACAAAATTGATATTGCTCATTACCCATCCTTAACACAGGGCCAGACTCGGTGTCCTTCCAGAGCTCCCTGGATGTTTCCGGACTGGGAAAGCTCTGAGCCGTTTCCGCCGCCATTGCGGATTTTGGACAGAAGATCAGCCGCTTCCACTGCTATCCATCGATGCAGTGCAGAAAGCACACACAGAAGGGGGGACGTATTTGACACCTTTACTGATCCCAGCTTTCGGAAACACGAGTAACAACATTGCATATTATCGTTTTTTAATCGTGTTTTTCGTTTTCACTGACTGGCTCCGACCTACACGTATAGTGAGGAGGTCGTAGCTAGCGCGGTGCTACTGCCTAGCCAGCTAGCTATACGGCTACATTTTCAGGACTCCGGAGAAGCTCAAGGAAACCGCCATGGCTCAAATCCTGCCTATCCGCTTCCAGGAGCACCTGCAGGTATGTGGGCAAAACCTAAAAGCTTTATGAACCCCCCAGCATTCTCATTCCTTGTCGATTTCCCCGCTTTAACAGTCGTTTGACAGCAAGCTAGCTAAGCTAAACGTCAATACCCGCAGCAAATGAATGACCTCCCCTCCCCCGTTTAGCCATCAGCTAACAGTTAGCTTTTTAGGCTAGCGGCTTCCATTCATTTAACTGATGCTGCTAGCCGACGCTAGCTGTCACCGATAACCAGGAGGAGAAACTGTTTAACATTAAACATCTTTGCTGACCTTCAGTGATGAGTTATTGTGTTACATATGCACGGACACATTCAGGGTGAGCTAGTAGCATAGACATTAGCTAGCTAGCTAACCGTGACAGTTTGTCGTGATGGATGTTGGAGGTACGTCGACTAATCGTAGCCTTGTAAGACCTGGATCACATGAAAGATTAAGCAGCCATAATGTTATTATCACACCGACCCTGTGATGATGATAACGATGATGATGGTGATGTGTCAGGTGAGGGACTGAGGCAAGGAGCTGCAGCCTGACTGGTCCCTTTGCCATTTCACGTTGTACAGTGAGGTTGTGTCACGACAGGCCATTTTTACATAGCTTGAAGGGTTATTCTGCCGGGGTTTCTAACTGTGACATGCAATCTCATCCAGCTACCCGAGGTGAGCCAGGTGGTCCACCCATCCTGTAAAAAAATGACATCATCATCTCTCGTTCATATACATCATACTTAAAAAAACACCTGGGACCGGATTAGAGTCAGCTCAGTCGAGTTAAAGCTCTGCTGGTATATCTCAGCCTCTTGACTGTATTAGATGCGCTTAGTCTCCCCACTTAGTACTTAAATTCTGGATGGAGCGCCACAGGAACCCCACAATGACCATGCACCTTGGATGACCTTTTGCTAGGGGACAACATACAATCAGTTGCAACTTTACTAGGTACACCTAGCTAAAAGTAATAAATTTCAACATATAAATACTGGTAGAAAAAAAATCAGCGTTTTAGTTTTCTGATCATTTTTGAGCCTGTTGAACTGTTTTGCATTACACAGAGAGGTGCTTCTGTTATTTAGCCTACCATCACTGATATGAATGGGATGGATAAAACAATGGGAACACTAACTGGCAGTATAATGCAATACAGTTTAATAGCACCACAAACTTCAGCCTCAAAAATGTTCAGTCGATATTGCTCCAAGTGTTTCAACAAAAACTGAATGTAGCAGCCTTTGTGAAGGTAGGATTTGTTGCAGGACTGTGGCATTACACTTAATTCATTTTAGCTAGATATAGATAATAAACTGGCAACTTGAGCTTCTGTTACATTGTCCTCAACAAGGATGGTTGCCCTTGAAGGATGATTATAACCCAGTGCAGTACATATTAGTTATAGTTATAACAACAGAGTCCCCATGCATCTCAAATATCACCTCTGTAGTGTTGGAATAACCCATGCTCACCACAGTATTAATAACAATGAATTGGATTTTAAGCACCTTTCACATAGCTCAAGGACACTTTACATACAGAAAACTAGACTAAAGAAAGTGTTGTTGACTTGTGCTTACCAGGGTTTAACACCAACATAGGTACTTGCTTCTTCAGTTTCTGTTGTGCTAGGAATTTGAATAAGTTGCCTTTTGGTATTTAAAAAATCAAAAAGTAACCACCACAATTTAAAAAAGAATGTAAAATCATGGCTTATGGCTCACTTCAAAGTATAATCTCATCATCCTCGTGTGACTCAGTGATTTTATGGCTGCGTTGTTGTTTTGCTGGTGAAATTATGTCCCTTGGCCACTCCAGCATATTGCTGTTTTACAAAGGTCCACAGTGGACATAGTCTTGCACTGTATTGTATCATTCTTAACATTTTTTGTACTAAACAGTGTAGGCAATGAGCTGCTACTAAAACATATCACACATTCATATCTCAGCTCCAGAACCTGGGAATCAACCCAGCCAACATCGGATTCAGCACTCTGACCATGGAGTCCGACAAGTTCATCTGCATAAGGGAGAAAGTGGGTGAGCAGGCCCAGGTTGTCATCATAGATATGGCCGATCCCAACAATCCCATCCGCCGGCCCATCTCTGCAGACAGCGCCATCATGAACCCTGCCAGCAAAGTCATTGCCCTTAAAGGTAAGCTTTGGTTAAAATGCATATCTAGTGCTGTTAGCACATAGCTTAATGCGCCACCTAGAGAGGAGTGTGCTAGGTTTTTTTTAAAGCACAAAGACTAAAGAGTAAGTACGTTTTGGCTGGTCACATACCTTACTATGGTGCTTTTCAAATACATTGGACAATTTGTGTAAATTTTGTTTGTGTTGTCAGTTGGTTATGTAGCTGTCACAGTCTGCTTTTCATTTTGATGTTCATATGTAGATCACCCCATTTCTGTTTGTCAAAAAAAGAGTAACTAAAATGCAGTATAGCAAATTTAAATGTACAAGACAGTGATATTTTAGGAAAAGTAGACATAGTACCAGTGCTAGTAAAATGTCATGCTGTCATGAATGCTTTGTCTATTTTGCTTGTTTTTGCTCTTTTTTCATTTCTTACTGCTTTCTTATGTTTGCAGACGGTGAGTTGAATTTTACATATCATGAGTTGTCCAGTTGTAATCTTGTATGCACTGTCTTGAAATGTTTGCACAGTACTGATAGTAATTTTAATGAATGCTTGAATTTACCATGGTAACACAAGCAGGGCATAGCAAAATTAAGAGGGCAGCTTCAAAGACTGTATCTTTTTTTCTTTTGTGTGTGTGTGTTTGTCCCATTTGCTACACTGCACATATATTTTATATTACAGCTGACCATTTTCTAAAACATACTGTGTGTCAGATTTTTAAATACTGTTGTTTTTTTACATTAACCTCAGTGCAGTATGATGAGGCTTAAAAGTAGTGTCAGATAGGTAATTAATTACAATGAGCATCCCGCCCACACATACTTTTGTCTGACGTTATCATTGTGTGGTAATCACAGACTGTACAATCTATGTTGGCAATGTAGATGAATGAATGCATTGACTTTGGTGTTGAAAACTAGCGAACATAGCATGTGAAAGACATGGATGTGAACCTGCCTCTGTTGTCATTAAAAAAATGGCAACATTCAACAATATAGTTCTCATGTCAGTTTTAAACTGAAGTTCACAACCTGGAGGCACCCACATAACAAGATACACATCTCTGCCAGAAAATTGTCTGTGAGGAAAAAACGCTAAAACACCAGAATGAATGAAAAGTTAGGTGACTACTCAGAAATGTGTATTATGCAACCTGGAAAATGGTTAGTAGTAATGTATAGTATGTATGTATGTAGTAAAATAGCAAAAACATGCAGAAAAAAATGATATGGTCATTTAATGGGAAAATCAAGCAGCCAGTGACAGTAAATTAAATGTTACCTAAGTAGCCTGTAATGTATTGGCAGTTTTCTTAAGAACTTAGTTGTTAGTGATATAATCACATATTTTCTTTATATGAATAAATAATGTCAGCCAGCACAGACCAGTGCATTCATATTGATTTATAGATGATACTTGCGAGGTCGATGCACAAAGTGTTTGACTGGTAGATTGTTTTGTTTTGTATTTTTGTTTTGTGTCTCCACTACTTTTCAGTGTATCCTAATCTAACCTTGGGCTGACTGTTAACAAAAATGCCATCATTGTGATATAACCTAAGATACATATGCCAGAATTTTTCTTTAGGTTATTTCACGGTGCCTCAGTGCTACATCAAAGACGACACTGTGGCATGCAGCGAAGCATAGAATAATACACAGTTTATCAATAAAAGAGAGGGCTGAAATATCTTGTCTTGCCTTTCAACCAGCTTCCAGTAATTGAGCAAAACAGACCTGAAACTTGACTTAGATCTTATTTTATGCAACATAATTCTGTGGTTTAACACTGATGATCATGGATTAACCTGTGACACTGGTCTTATAGATCAAATGAAGGTGCAGGGCCAGCCTCAGGACATTGCAGTGATCAAAGTGCTTATTATTATTGAGCAAATACTGAAAAATACCAATGTATGTTATATATTATATATATATTGTGACTGGCTGTACAGACCTTTCACATTACATCACAGAATTAGACTTAAGTGGCTTATAAAACTTCTGCTTCAACTTATGTGTCGAATAACAGCAGTTTTAAATGTAGTCTAAAAAGAGAGGCTGATTAAAGGACAGAATCTGCATAACTGCAGTATTCTTTTCACACCAATTTGCTGTGTTTGTTCACTGTGGACTAATTACTGATTTTCACCTCACCTCTTGCCACTGTATTCATTTTATGTAGACTGTGTATTTTCCAGTGTACTCTACACACTGTACTACCAAAGCACTTGTTTAAAAAAATGTTACCATACCTCACAATTTTGATTGTGAGCCATTGTCATTCATATGCTGTCTTAATTATAAATCACAGTTAATTATAGGGTTTAGTTTGGTTGAGGCTTGTTTGGGCCTGATTAAATGTAAAATATATGTCTTGGGCCCAAAGAATTAGAGCAGCTTTCCTCCAGTGAGATGAACTGGACGGAAAAAGAAAACAGAATGGGTGTGAGTGCATCCGTCCAGCATCCTTCCCATCATCACATCTGTTTATGTGCTTTGTGGTCTTCTTTTGCTAATCTGCATTCAGACCCAACCCAAATTCCTACATCCCTCATTTTAGGATTAAATTTCAATGTGAATCCCTTAAGAGCTGTAACAACATGCCTGGAGTTTCATTTCTCTAGTGGGTGCTGTGGGTGGGTGGAGGGCTGGACACAGGCCATAAGGCCTCATTTTGACTCGCACTGGGCACCATGTTTTTCTACTGACATCGATTCCTAATTGATCCAATTTTAGTCAAAAAGATTTGAAGATAATTTAACTGTTTCACCAAAGCAACATGGAAAGTCACTGTTGATCCAGTTTAGAAGCGCAGAAAGCATAGTAGTAATATCTCTAAGTGAGCATCCAGACCTAAAATAGCACTGCGTTAAAAAAGGCAAGGGACTGCACTGATGCGGGCGTGTCTTCATAGATAGCATTGAAACAATGAAATTGCATCCAGGAAGACCAGTTAGAGTGATAGATCCATGAATTTTGAGGCTAGGCAGACACCAAAACACAGCACAGCATTTTGAATCCTATGACACTGGATTTCACTGATTCACTTAAGAAAATCATCACTGTGACAGTGATTGTTACCATCCAATGCTAATGATTGTCAGGTCAACAGTAGCGAAACCCTGTTCACATTGCAAATTAATCTACCTGGAGTCTGCACCTGCATATATTTAGCCAACCCAGAACCTCGCTGTCTTATGTTGTTGTATTGCGTTGTGGAAAAAGTTGAAGTCATGTTCAACTTTTTCGCCACCCTCCCTCACTGTGTCGACACAGTGGCCTCATGCAAATAAATGATGAAGGGGCTGCATTTTTTGATGCAGTGCTACTGCCAGTCTGAGCACAGTCTAGTCTGTTTGAATTTTTCTCAAATTAAAAATCTGTTTTATACATGAGTGACGACCTCAGATTTTCAGCTCACATTATCACAAGAGGTTTGCATATTCAGTCTCAGCTGAATGTGTTTTGCATTAACAGTTGATTGCTTCAGACCCAACTGAATGCAGATCTGCCACTTAAGTGGTTGCCCTTTCGTTGGTCTTGCCTCTTGTTTTGACACTGGTTCTGGCTTTTTGTATGATCCTTCAATGTTATTCAAACCAAACCCTGACTACCAACATTTCTCCAGAAATTGGAATATGTTTTTCGCAAATAGTATGTTTACTCCCAAAGTCTGCTGTGGGTTGTGTGTGGTAGCTGTAATCACTAGACTTTTTTTATTTGATTGTTTTGGGGGTTCACAGCTTTCACCTTCATCGCTGTGCGTTAACCTCGGCTCTGAATATTTTCAGCGGCAAAGACCCTGCAGATCTTCAACATTGAGATGAAGAGCAAGATGAAGGCTCACACGATGACAGATGACGTGACCTTCTGGAAATGGATCTCCCTCAACACCGTTGCCCTGGTCACAGACAACGCCGTCTACCATTGGAGCATGGAGGGTGATTCTCAGCCAATCAAAGTCTTTGATCGTCACTCCAGCCTGGCAGGCTGCCAGATCATCAACTACCGCACCGACGCCAAACAGAAGTGGCTGCTGCTCATTGGCATTTCAGCACAGGTAAAGAAGCTGTGTGGTTGAAGAGGTCATTTTGACAAAATATTGCTCACACGTTTATTAAATACTGTCACTTGTCTCGGTTCTCTTATTGTACTGGTGCTACAATTTAGAAATATACTACCTGATCTTACTTGCACTGAAATCTACAGTAGTGTGATACAAAGAAGCTTCAGCATGTGGGATGTAAAGATATATTTATATTAGATATCCCAGGTTAAGTTTATGTAATGAAACAGCAGATTTAATCATAGACTTCAGTGGTCTCAGTGATACTGGAAGCAGAGGTGTTACAGAATCAATAAAATAAAGCAAAGCAAAAAAAAAAAAAAATGCAGCTATAAATCACAGGTAGCTTTGGCCTTTGGCCTAACTTGTGGGCTTTCTCTCCTCTTCAGCAAAATCGTGTTGTCGGAGCCATGCAGCTGTATTCAGTGGACAGAAAAGTGTCTCAGCCCATCGAGGGGCACGCCGCTGGCTTTGCACAGTTCAAGATGGAGGGCAACACTGAAGAGTCAACTCTGTTCTGTTTTGCGGTACGAGGACAGGCAGGAGGAAAGGTAAGATTTACTGGCATTGCAAATAAAAGAATGGAGAGATAAGGATAAAATCAGTTGAAAAGTAGAAATCAATAATGCCTAGAAAAAACTTTCCAGAGACCTTTGTTATATGATTTGACCACCTTTTCGGTTTTTGCTTGCAGCTGCATATCATTGAAGTGGGGACTCCACCAACCGGGAACCAGCCATTTCCAAAGAAAGCTGTTGATGTTTTCTTTCCTCCAGAAGCTCAGAATGACTTCCCTGTAGCCATGCAGGTACAGTGAGACATGTAGAGCCCCTGCTTAATGCCTGTTTGTCCTTGTTCTCTAAACAATAGTGTTACAAGTATGGTTCCCTCTAGTGGAAAGTATTACTCTCCATGGTTTCCTATGTCATCACAGTCTTTTAAATTAAATTATTAATGAAGACAAGAATTGTTTTGACTTTGAGCAGATTTTGCTATTAATGTTATTCAAGCGCTCTTTGTTTATCTGTTCTAACCGTTCTCTTCCTGTATATCTAGATCAGTTCAAAGCAAGATGTGGTCTTTCTCATCACCAAGTACGGCTACATCCACCTGTATGACCTGGAGACTGGTACTTGTATCTACATGAACAGGATCAGTGGAGAGACCATTTTTGTCACTGCCCCCCATGAGCCAACTGCTGGTATAATTGGAGTCAACAGGAAAGGACAGGTATTGTAATGTACAAACTCTCTCTTTCTCCATCTATCTAATAGAGCGAAAGCACTCAGTACCCCTTTTACAATTAATTAATTTGTATCAGTGTGTAATTTCCCCATTAATGGCTTTGTACAGAGCAAAGGCACATTCTTAGTCAGAGCAGCACACATGACATGGGTGCATGTTCGTGTAAAGATTGTACTGGACAAAACACCATCTTTGCCTGTACATGGGTTAGCATTAGCATTTAATAACTGCCCGTAAGTATATGTTAACAAAAATAATTTCTGTTGCAAAGTAAGGCTAAAGCAAACATACATTTGAATGTTAATATTAAATGTTAATATCAAGTTGTGTTTGACAGACACTAGGGAATGAAGCCCTCTTAAAGAAAGCACTCAGATTGCCTCTTATTCAAATGGACTGAAGAAACTGCATCAGGTGTTGAGCTAACAGACGTTTGTAGGATCCATGCAGTGTTGAGGCAGATAATGCAGCTCAGTGCATTGGCACATTGAATCAGCCATTTAATAAATAATTGGAGTAAATAGTGGAATAATTAGGCTTTCTCCCCTTGGGTTTTTTGCAAGTCAACAGCTAAGATTCACACATCGATGATGATTATCTATCATGTTTTAATGAACTTACATACATTTGTAAAATGCAAATTGTTTAAACTTATTTTTCAGTGAATAATATCTTACAAAAAATGACATGGCTATGCACACAGATATGATAGCTCAGTTATTATTTCTAAATCTATAGCAGTATGAGACACAGTGTGTGTATATTCATTCTAGATTCTTCTCTGTGTTGGTCTGTTATTGCAGCATGTGTTAGTGATTCACCTTCCCTGTGGTACGTTGGCCCTTTTGTGTAGCAGTGTGGGTCCTTGGGTGCTGTTGTGCGACCTTGACTGAAGAAAGTCTCAGTGAAAATATCAGGCTGTAGCAGCATCTTCAGTGTCAGGCAGCATGTGACAGTCACAGCAGGAGGGCTAAGCTTGGCCGGGCAGACTACACAATCTAATCCTGTTATTGCTCTTGGCTCTCACCTGCAGGTCTACCATATACGGCTCAGTGTATTGCACGCAAACACATACACAAGCATAATGTAACACTACACGCAACGGCGTTGGATAATCCCTCTCTGTAATTTAGGAATGTGACAAGTACGTGTCTTAGGATGTAATTCACTTAAATCTATTTTTGCATACAGAGGTGTGTACAGAGAACTTGAACTTGGTTCCAGATCCAAGTGTTTCAACATGTCACTGTCAATAAAATGAGCACTGTTCAGAGAAGGATGTGTGGATGAGTTACTGTAGGTGTTTGGGGTTAAGAATGATTCTGTTTTGATATTTATATCACTGTATATGTTTATTTGCTGAAGTGTTAATTGGTTTTTTAAATTGACTGAGGAATAAAATACATAAAAATATTACATGGACCATGCATTGTTTGCTTTCAGGATTAAATCCCATCTGTTAGGAATCATCTGCTGTGTACATATAATGAAGCAAAAATGCAACTGTTTCTCCAGGTGTTGTCCGTGTGTGTGGAGGAGGAAAACATCATTCCCTACATCACTAATGTGCTCCAGAACCCAGACCTGGCTCTTCGCATGGCTGTCCGCAACAACCTCGCTGGTGCTGAAGAGCTGTTCGCCCGCAAGTTCAACACCCTCTTCGCAGCAGGGAATTACTCAGAAGCTGCCAAGGTGGCAGCCAATGCACCCAAGGTACTTCCAGTGCACACTCAGAGCAGAGGTTAAACAACGTGACATTACTCACAGTTCGAGTACTACTAGTACAAGCTCAGACTGTTAAGACTAAGCAGATTTCTGGTATATGTAAAACAAGGTTAGATTTGCTTGCCAACATAGTTTAAAATCAGCAAGACAGTTTTACTGGGGCTGCAGTTTTTCAGTGGTGAAAATCCTGTTTTTGTAACTATGATGGTTTGAGAAGATTCTCAAAGGAATAGATCATAAATCTTATGTTCACTACAGTCACTAATGAAACTGCACACCATTGTTCTTCTATGCAATGCTCAGAGTTGACTTTTCTCAACCCAAGTCTTCCCACTATCACTTAAATATTTTGTTAATCCACCTCTATTTTTCAGGGTATCCTGCGAACCCCAGACACCATCCGTCGGTTCCAGAGCGTTCCAGCTCAACCAGGCCAGACGTCTCCCTTGCTCCAGTACTTTGGCATCTTGCTGGACCAAGGCCAGCTTAATAAGTTTGAGTCTCTGGAGTTGTGCAGGCCTGTCCTCCAGCAGGGCCGCAAGCAGCTACTAGAGAAATGGCTGAAAGAGGACAAGGTATGTACCCAGTTGTTCCTTTTGTACTGAACAAACCTCAGATATTTTCACCAATCATTTTATGTCAAATCTACCACTATACTGCTGGTTTCAGTTATGCAGTATTATTTGAACATGGAATCATCTCTGTACTTTAGAAGAACTGATGATTTGCTGCCAGTATGGTGCTTTAATCCAACATGACTAATTTTGGACTCAGTCAGTTCCTGTTCTTTCAAACACCACATCAGTGCTGAGGCTTGAGGATTACATGTAAATGCCAGTTTGGCAATTTTGTTCGCTTGGAAAGCTTTAAGTGCATCTGTCTTGTTTCTCTGTTTACTCTACTTGGTTACTGAATTGCTTTGTCCTGGACTTGTATCTCTTCTAAAATCAAGACTTGCACTCTGTGTGTATTTGTGTGTGTTGACAGCTGGAGTGCTCTGAGGAGCTTGGAGATTTGGTGAAGTCTGTAGATCCCACTCTTGCCCTCAGTGTCTACCTCAGAGCCAACGTCCCCAATAAGGTCATTCAGTGCTTCGCAGAGACTGGCCAGTTCCAGAAGATTGTCCTCTATGCCAAGAAGGTTTGTCTCATATAAGATTACTGTAATACGGAGAGGTGAAAGAGAGTGGTGGTTATAATCTGTGCTCCACTGTTGTCTTTACGTTTGTTATATTACACATCAGATGTAGGGGTATTAGGCCTAAAGATCTGTTGTCCCTGTAGGTCGGCTACACTCCAGACTGGATCTTCCTGCTGAGGAACGTAATGCGGATCAGTCCAGAACAGGGCCTCCAGTTCTCCCAGATGCTGGTCCAGGATGAGGAGCCACTTGCAGACATTACACAAGTAAAAAAAATAAAAAAGAATCAAAATAAACCAACAATAAATTGAAGGAAGATGCTGTGTGGTTAAACAGATATATAACCAAATATACAGGTTTATGAGAGGAGTTTGACATATAATTTTTTCTCTTATGTCTCCAGATCGTTGATGTGTTCATGGAGTACAACCTGATCCAGCAGTGCACATCCTTCCTACTAGATGCCCTGAAGAACAACAGACCCATGGAAGGACCACTGCAGACACGCCTGCTGGAAATGAAT
Organism: Lates calcarifer; assembly: GCF_001640805.2. Taxonomy (NCBI): domain Eukaryota; kingdom Metazoa; phylum Chordata; class Actinopteri; family Centropomidae; genus Lates; species Lates calcarifer. The sequence continues at coordinate 5,448,847 of NC_066853.1, forward strand.
CTGGTCCATGCACCACAGGTACATAAACATGTGAATACATCAGATATAAATATGCAAATTATTTAATTTTTGACCTGTCCAGGTTATGAAATCATTAGATTTATGACTTTTGTCAATTTCATTTTTCAAATCCTACTTTTTGAAACTGACCAGTAAGGTTTCTTTCTCTGTTTTAAAAGCATCTGAATGTGTTTCCTTTTACCAGAAATCTAATTTCCTTCTGCCCATGTTGCAAAGTTTCCTGTGAACAAACCTTCAAACAATGTTGACATGTCTCTCAGGTTGCAGACGCCATCCTGGGCAACCAGATGTTCACCCACTACGATCGTGCTCATGTGGCACAGTTGTGTGAGAAGGCCGGTCTCCTGCAGAGGGCACTGGAACATTATACTGATCTGTATGACATTAAGCGTGCTGTTGTGCACACACACCTTCTCAATCCTGAGGTACGGGACAGAACAAGGAGCACAAATATGAAAAACAAATATTTTGATTTGTTAGTTTGTAGTTACTATATTTGCTTTTGTATTGTTGATTGTTCTCTGTTTGTCTCTGCAGTGGCTGGTGAATTTCTTTGGCTCCTTGTCAGTGGAGGACTCTCTGGAGTGTCTGAGGGCCATGCTTTCTGCAAACATCCGTCAGAACCTGCAGATCTGTGTGCAGGTGGCCTCCAAGTACCATGAGCAGCTCACTACTCAGTCCCTCACTGAACTTTTCGAGTCCTTCAAGAGCTTCGAGGGTAAGCTGGGAACACACAGAGCACCAAAAAATCTCACCTTTCCTGTTCATTTTGAGATCAGATTTTGAGTTCTCCTATTGATTTTGACCTTTTTCTGTCTTGCAGGTTTGTTCTACTTCTTGGGTTCCATTGTGAACTTCAGCCAGGATCCAGAGGTCCACTTCAAATATATCCAGGCCGCCTGCAAGACGGGCCAGATCAAAGAGGTGGAGAGAATCTGCAGAGAGAGCAACTGCTACGACCCTGAACGTGTGAAGAACTTCCTCAAGGTCAGACATGAACCAGAGCAGAATCAACATTTCACTATAAAATAATCAAACTTTTCTGCAGCTGATTTGTTTGATGAACTATTATTCAGTAAAGCTTACATTTCTTTAACCAATAGCAATTTTTGGTATTTCTGTTTTACAGGAAGCCAAGCTGACTGACCAGCTGCCTTTGATTATTGTGTGTGACCGCTTTGATTTTGTCCATGACCTGGTCCTGTACCTGTACCGCAACAGCCTGCAGAAATACATTGAGATCTACGTGCAGAAGGTACATCAATACTTCCCTAGTGACTGGTCTCTTAGACCAAGGACAGTAAATAGTCATTTAAACCATCTCACCTGAATGGAAACATTGAAGTAGTAACTTAAAATCATTTATTCCAGGTGAATCCGAGCCGTCTGCCTGTAGTCATTGGAGGTTTACTGGATGTAGACTGTGCTGAGGATGTGATTAAGAACCTGATCATGGTGGTGAGAGGACAGTTCTCCACAGATGAACTGGTCGCTGAAGTGGAGAAAAGAAATCGGTAAGATGATAAAAACTAACTGAACTGCTAGTCATAAAGAGTCACAAATATTTTTGCGCTCAGATCAGAAATCCTTATCCTTTTTACAGACTGAAGCTGCTGCTGCCTTGGCTGGAGGCTCGTATTCATGAAGGCTGCGAGGAGCCTGCTACCCACAATGCTCTGGCCAAGATCTACATCGACAGCAACAACAACCCAGAGCGCTTCTTGAGGGAGAACCCATACTATGACAGCCGTGTGGTGGGGAAGTACTGTGAGAAGAGAGACCCCCACCTGGCCTGTGTGGCCTATGAAAGAGGACAGTGTGACCAGGAGCTGATTCATGTGAGTTCAAACTGAAATCATATAAAATATGGACAGTATAGTTACATAATTACATATTCAGTTGTATAAACTCTCTTTGTATATCATCCTTTAGGTGTGCAATGAGAACTCACTGTTCAAGAGTCTGTCCCGCTACCTTGTACGTCGCAAGAACCCTGAGCTGTGGGCGAGCGTGCTGCTGGAGACCAACAACTACAGAAGACCACTCATTGACCAGGTTCAACCCTTTTACTGTATTTGCAAGTTATTCTATCTTAGCTAATTTACTTAGCTTGGTAATGAAAAAAGCTGACAGCATTAGTGACTTGGCTGTTATGTTAGTCCTGTTGGCAGTTATTTTGGTTTCTTAATTAAGTTTTCTGTAGCTTTCTAACAATACACATCTTGTACTTTTACTTTGTCTACTTAACATCTAACATGTTGTCCCTCTGTGCTGCAGGTTGTCCAGACAGCTTTGTCAGAGACCCAGGATCCAGAGGAGGTGTCTGTCACAGTCAAGGCCTTCATGACCGCTGACCTTCCCAATGAGCTCATCGAGCTTCTGGAGAAGATTGTCCTGGACAACTCTGTCTTCAGCGAGCACAGGTGAGAGAAGCATGATGTTACTTGTATATCCCAGATGTTTTTGGCTAGTGATAAACAAGTCTCTTGTGCCTATTTTGAAAGTTTTGGGCATGAACAATTAGCTGTTCAGAGCTCACTGAGATACATCGGTCTTGTTTATTTCAGAAACCTCCAGAATCTGCTCATCCTGACAGCCATTAAAGCTGATAGGACACGTGTCATGGAGTACATCAACCGTCTGGACAACTACGATGCCCCAGACATTGCTAACATCGCCATCAGCAATGAGCTGTTTGAGGAGGCCTTTGCTATTTTTAGGAAATTTGATGTCAACACCTCAGCTGTGCAGGTCAGTGGAGTACTGCTCGACTTCAAGACATTTAAAAAGTCAATGTGTGTTACTTAGCTTGATGTAACATGATCTGAATGTTGGTCTTATTTTCGTCCAGGTTCTGATTGAGCACATCGGTAACCTGGACAGAGCTTATGAGTTTGCTGAGCGCTGCAATGAGCCACCAGTGTGGAGTCAGCTGGCAAAGGCCCAGCTTCAGAAGGGCCTTGTCAAAGAAGCCATCGACTCTTACATCAAGGCTGATGACCCCTCTGCTTACATGGAGGTGGGACAAGCTGCAGCTCAAAGTGGTAAGATTACCTGTTGTATTGGTGCTTAGATGTGAACAGTACATTGATGTGCTTATGAAACTGATGGGGGTTGATTGCTGCGTGCAGGAAACTGGGAGGATCTGGTGAAGTTTCTGCAGATGGCCCGCAAGAAGGCTCGCGAGTCATACGTCGAAACAGAGTTGATCTTTGCCCTGGCCAAGACCAACCGCCTGGCTGAGCTGGAAGAGTTCATCAACGGGCCCAATAATGCTCACATTCAGCAAGTAGGTTCAGGGAAGCATACAGATGTACAGCAAACACACATATACACAGCTGTTACCACTTAACTTGTCACCTTTTTACAGTTCCAGCTTTGCTGATCTTGCTCTCTTTCTGTCCTGCAGGTGGGTGACCGCTGCTATGACGACAAGATGTACGAAGCAGCCAAACTGCTTTACAACAACGTGTCCAACTTTGGCCGTCTGGCCTCCACTCTGGTCCACCTGGGAGAGTACCAGGCAGCTGTGGACGGAGCCCGCAAGGCCAACAGCACCCGCACCTGGAAGGAGGTTAGGCGTGATGATACAGTTTCACTTAAACTCTTTTATTAAACAAAAAAAAAAGTTAAAACACAACACTCTAAACCTTTCTACAGGGACCGTAAAGTAAAAATACAAAAAAAAAAAACATGATTTGATTCTGTTCTCCTCCAGGTGTGTTTCGCGTGTGTAGATGGGAAGGAGTTCCGTCTTGCCCAGATGTGTGGCCTGCATATTGTCGTTCATGCCGATGAACTGGAAGAACTCATCAACTACTACCAGGTACATGGGGTAACTGGGGCCAGTGTTCAGCTAATATGTCACACTTAAACTCAATATGCATTAACTACTGAACACATTACCTATCAGTAATCAGACCTATAGCTCACAGAGCAGTGAGGTTTAGATTTTTCCCTCAAAATTGAATCCGAAGAACCAGAAGTGCTGTAGCTGTAACAAACACACCAAACTCTGTTTATAATTCTTGATATTTTCAAAGTTTCCTTGCTGAATACCAGAGATAAACCCTTCAAATCTGTATCCTCCAGGACCGTGGTTACTTTGAGGAGCTGATCACCATGCTGGAGGCTGCTCTCGGGCTGGAGCGTGCACACATGGGTATGTTCACCGAGCTGGCCATCCTCTACTCCAAATTCAAGCCCCAGAAGATGAGGGAGCACCTGGAGCTCTTCTGGTCCCGTGTCAACATTCCAAAGGTAGGCAAGGAAAACAACAACAACATGCTTTATTATCAACTCTTAAACATAAACATGTAACAACCCCTAACACTCTTTTTGCATGAGCACCTTCGTAGAAGCTCGGTTAGGACTAATCTCTCCACATGGCTGTGAAAAATCTGTTTTCAAAGTTAAATCTGTGTTTATTAACTAATCTGTGTATTTGTGTGTGTCAGGTTCTCAGGGCAGCAGAGCAGGCTCACCTCTGGGCGGAGCTGGTGTTCCTCTATGACAAGTACGAGGAGTATGACAACGCCATCATCACCATGATGAACCACCCAGCTGATGCCTGGAAGGAGGGCCAGTTCAAAGACATTGTCACTAAGGTAATGTTGATGGATCAGTGATGCTAGTTATTGTTCTGGTAACAAGTTCTACTATGAACAACAGCGGTGAAGTTCAGGTGATAATATGTGTTTTTAATTCAAGGTGGCCAATGTGGAGCTGTACTACAAAGCCATCCAGTTTTATCTGGAGTTCAAACCATTGTTACTGAACGACCTGCTCATCGTCCTTTCTCCAAGACTGGACCACACACGCGCTGTCAACTTCTTCAGCAAGGTTCTGGGCCATTGTTGTTTTCTGTTAACGTTTCTGTGTTATTTGGATTTAAATATAACCGATCTTCAAAAGATTAAATTATAAAAATGAATGCTAGTGTGGATTAAAGTCATGAGTGTAGTTGATATAGGAGATTACTTGAAATTTGATTTTTTTTTTTTTTTTTTCTGATGCTTTGCTCAGGTGAAGCAGCTGCCTCTGGTGAAACCTTACCTAAGGTCTGTTCAGAATCACAACAACAAGTCAGTGAATGAGGCACTCAACAATCTCTTCATCATTGAGGAAGACTATGCGGTATGATATGGATAATGTTTTTTTTAGATGTTGCTTTAAGAGAGAAAACTTTTGGATCTGTTGCTTCCAGCACAGCACATCAAATAAGTCACAACTCAGCTGTATCTCATTATCCTCTCTCTTTCTCTCTCTTATCCAGGCACTGCGTACCTCCATTGATGCCTATGACAACTTTGACAACATCTCGCTGGCCCAGGGCCTGGAGAAACACGAGCTAATTGAGTTTAGGAGGATTGCTGCTTACCTTTTCAAGGGCAACAACCGTTGGAAACAGAGTGTTGAGCTCTGCAAGAAGGACAAGCTCTATAAGGTACACAACCGCTAAAAACAATAATAATGTTTGGTATACCCTCCAATTGTTTAAAACACTGCATCACATTTCACCCCAGACACCCAGTGAGTGCCCTGAAATCTAAAATGGCAAATGTGGTCACTTTCCCTTCAGTCAGTTTATTGAACTATAATTGCGCTCTCCCTTCTGCAGGATGCCATGCAGTATGCATCAGAGTCCAAAGACACAGAGCTGGCAGAGGAGCTCCTGGCTTGGTTCCTGAAGGAAGACAAGAAGGAGTGTTTTGCCGCCTGCCTATTCACCTGTTACGACCTGCTGCGGCCTGATGTGGTGCTGGAGACCGCCTGGCGACACAACATCATGGACTTCTCCATGCCATACTTCATCCAGGTCATGAGGGAGTATCTGTCTAAGGTGGGTTGACCAGAGGTAAACAGTATGTACAGTCTTCTCAGGACAAAGTTGGTGGCTTTGTTAGAAGGTTTTTTTAAAAGAGAAAAGCGTATTAAGTTAAGAAGTGTTATAGAAACCATTTGCAACTCTCGGGTAACTATAGTGCAAGAGAGCAATTTGAGGGTAAATGGCCACAATTACGTTTTTTTTTTCTCTTGTTGTGTGAAATAGTATTTGCAGACCTTCTCCTATCTGTGGAGACCCACATGTCTGGGCTTTACCTGTTCAGATTGGTGTACCACACAAAGAAACAGAATATTAAATTGAATCTTTAAATACTTTTTTCCTGATTGGTGTCTTGCATTTCCACCCATCTGACAACTTAAAGGAGCATCAGCAGCTACTAAAAAGTGTTTGCAAATACTATTCAACTATAGGCAGTGTCACACAGTTTCCACCAGAGTATCATAGATAAAGCCCCTCCCCCCCAGTACTGCCTATTCTTTCCTCCATTCATGCTCATCTTCCCATGCTTCTGTCAGTCATGTGTCATCACTGGTGTTTTCCTTTTCATTTGGGTTTCCGTCCATCCAAGCTACTTTTCCATACAAATGTGTTCCAGAGGAGATTCATAACTGCTGAGTCGCTCGTCATGCCATTTATATCTCTGTTACATGGCAAAAAATATGACCCATGTATTGTTTTCATAACGGGACAACAGGGCTGAGTGAAGCATTTGTAAAAATATATATATATATATTGCACTGCCAAACTTGGAATGCCAAGTTGGTGGATTTTACTACATCAAAATACTTCAGTTTATCACATAAGCTGTCACACAACAGTTAATTTCCTCCTGGTGGCGGCTGTGGCAAACCCCCACCAGATGGCTTCTTGAAACCGAGTAGAACAAGGAATCATTTGTATATTGTTTTATATACAATTAATCATGTCCCTAAGTCTTTACATTGCATAGTAGGCATTGTACATTATTTAGTAGATGTTGTTTATGTGTTTAAACTTACTGTAGGCCCTGTCTATAAATATCTGGTTTTTATTTTTGACACTGTTGTCAGTAACATGGTGAAGTTCACAGTACCAGAGTAATCTCAAGTCTGCATTTGTATCAAAAGTGGCGTTACTACCCGCATCTCTCTCTCAGGATTTTTGTGTTTTCTTTAAGTGATAAGCCCTCTGTTTGCTCTTCTCTCTCTGTCAATTTCTATTTTTGGGAGACTTCCATTTGTTTTTTTTTCCTCCTTAAGTTGCCTCTCTGAATTTCCTTTCCAGGTTGATGCGATAAAGGAAAAGGTGAAAGTCGAATCCATTTTCTAATCATTCTTTTTGACCCCTCTTCCCCCGTCCTGTAGCGTGTAGTTTGGAGGAGTAAAATTAGCAGAAACTGCATGACCCCTCCCCCCTCATGTCACTTTGCTGCTTCTGATTGTAAACTCCACATCTCCACTAGACCACCTACCAACCCACAATATTCCAGAGTGGGACTCTTCACACTCATCCCTCAGGGCTCTGCTTGGTTTGCTGGTGTCAGTGATGACTTCTGGTTTCACTCAAGAAATGAAGAACTAGTTATTGGATTAGCTGATGCAAATCTATTTGCATCTATTTGGTGGCATGTTGCCAGCACAAAATCTCTACTTTATACATTGTGTAAATACAATTTTACAGGATTACAGTTCAGACTGTCAGCCATACAGCAGTTAAAAATGAGGCTTGTTTTTCCTCCTCAAAGCCTCATTTTAACCTGCAGTAACATTTCTTGGCAACTTGGGGGCAACAGGGAACACACAGTAAACAGAACCCTGACGTAATTATTTTTTAAGCTGATATGAAGAACTCCAGCTTGTTTTAATGGAAACAGATAGACTGCAGCTGACAGAGACATTCTGAGAGCAGAGAGCAGTGAGATTCAACCTAAACACGCAGTTGAAAGCAGGAGACCAAAACACAGAACTGAAAGTTGATACAAAGCTCCACAGAGCCGAGGGTAACTGTAGATTTGGGTGATAATTCTCTGTAGGTTCATCAGATGTGCCCCATCACAGGCCATTCACTTAAACCAGCATGTCCCATCAGCTCTCCTTAGGCATGGGCGAAGAGCTCCACTCTGGAAATTAACCTCACCTGCTGTGGTCAGGTCTGTTTCTCACAGACTTGTAGAGGAATTCTAATGTTAAACTGTCTTGTAACACCACTCAGCTGCAGTCTGCTGCTGGCCACCACCATGACTTTGTTCTGGATCATTCTCTTCAACTCAGTAACTTTATTGTCACTGCACAAATTACAGGAACAACAACATTAAGTAAAACTTCATTTTGTTATAGCTGTAATTTGCACAATGACAATAAAGGCGCTGAATCATTTTAGGAAGCGCATGTTTCACCCTGTAGATACTGTAAAGGGAGTTTCAAAGCATTTGACATTAATAACTCCTAATTATATCTTCATATTGAGAGGGGGTGGGACATATTCATATCTGTATTTGGACAGTGGTGCAGTAGCACAGACTGCAGCTAAGTATAAGACCTAATTTTAGTAATAGAAGTATAATGAGGCATTACTTTAATGAAGTGACCATTCTTTCAGAGACCTTTATATTTCTCTCCGTGTCTGTCTGTACTACTGAACTTACCTCAATGCTAGGAGAACACAGACAATAAAAGCCATAAGCATTAGGTGTGAGTATGTCAAGAGGAGGGGTATCTTGACAGTACATGTCTGAGTATTCTTTGATACTGTAAAGTGTGGTCTCTTCAAGCGTCAAACAACTTGAGTGTGTGAGAGCAAATAATCTGTAGTTAGGGTGTGTTGTTTGGGGATGGGGGGGAAACACATAACACATAGAGCGACAAGCATGCATTTCCCCTCCCTTGGTAGCATCAGCAGCACTCAGGCCAGGCTAGGAGACATCGTTGTTGGCTGTGCCTGCTTCTGGAAACCTTGAACTGGCTGTACAAAACCATCCCCTCCACCCTCTCTTCACACTCCCTCCACTATGGCTCTCTGCTTCTCTGTTCTTTCTTTCTCATGCACTCTTCAAGAAGAAAATAACCAAACTGCCGCTTCAGCATGTTTCTCTCAACCCTTCTCTTCTCAAATGAAACAACAGCCTGTCTTTTCTTGAGAACAGCCTGCTTAACCAGACTTGACTGATTGCAGTAGGAAACTAGTCAGTATGTAGAGAACTGAACCCAAACCCACTGTAAGAGGAGAGCCGTCCTGTTGCATCACCTAGCTTTGTCCTTAACTGATTTCACTAGTATTAAAGCTGCACACTGTCATAGCTGAGGGTGATACCTGAAGCTTTTCGCTGGCTGCTTAATTCTTTGAATTGTTTTTAGCTCTGTCTTTTGTCCTTTCCTAGTCATTATCTGCCTCTGAGCTGCTCAGCAAAATACTAAAGAAAAAAAAACGGGCAGTTTTTTAGGCTGCTACATGCTTTTTATAACTGTTCACACGCAGACGATGACTTAATTGAGTCATGCGCGAGGGGGCACACACGCTGAATATACTCTTCACACTGTTGGTGATTGGTTTTCAAAACACATGGGCAACTGGAGACAACTGAGAGTAAGCAAATGAAACATAAAATGTAAAAGTTTCACTTGCAAGTATTTTGGATAACTTCATTTAAAGTGAAACAATTAAGCAATTACCAAGTAGCTGATCATCAAAAATAAAGGGATTAACTTTTTTTTTTTCCAGTTAATAACATGTTTTTTAAACCAGAAATTCATCTTATGTGATAATAAATCTTAAGATTCTTGACTCTTGATTACTTTAGACTTTAGGGATTTTCTACAGATCATATGATTAATCTATTAATTGATATAACAATCTGCAGACTAATCAATAGCGCCAGATCAGTAACACTATTTTCAACATGTGTCATTTGCACTAAAAACTTGGTAAATTTGTGTATAATTCAGTCCATTTTCAAATAAATACACCCAGCTCATGTTTATTCCCAACATAGACTACAACAAGCTATGAGGGATCTTTAGAATGAGTATTTCTCTGACTACTGCTCCTGTCTCATGATTGTCTAACTGTATGTTGTTACTCTGTTGTTTTGTGTTAGTACCAAGGCATCTTTAGCTCACTCTTTCAGAGTCAAGTCTTCACCTCTGTTAGGTTCATAGTCACAGTCACCGAAATGCCAAATCCTGATTGCAGCTGAAGTCTATCTAGTGTCTTGGTGTGCTTCCCTATACACCAACTTTGATACAAAAATTATGCAGGGTGTTTTGATAGTCCACAAAGAGATGGACTAACAGGGGTGAAAAACATAAATGTTGGTCTTATTAAGTCTTTTTGTTCTGGTGAGGGGTTGGTTCTCTACATACTCTACATTTCCAACATGTTAGAGTAGATGATTTGGGTGGCTGGATGGTGGGACCATTATTGCCCAGTAGCTGTTTGTTTTTGTCTCCCTCCTAATCCCTAATACTTTCTGCAAACAAGTGGATGTCTACCTGCCGTAGCCAAGCTTGATAGAGTAGCCACTAGCTCTCTAGTTGTAGTTACTCCTTTTGCCTTTATGGAGGGTGTCCAACACATTAGCAAGGCCTGCCTCCTGCAGCCTGTTTTTATTTAAATCTGGACTGTATTCATCTTCGCCTGTCAGGAATGGTCCCATCCGTCAGCCAGTGAAATAACCCAGAGGTCAGTTTTTTTACCAAAAAAAAACACGGCGTCTCAGCCCTTGCTCTTCAAGAGCTCCATCGCCCTCAGTGTACCTGAAGTCTTGACGCCGTCACTGTTGTTGTGTTTTCCGCAGGTGGACAAACTCGAAGCCTCCGAGTCTCTGAGGAAACAGGAGGAGCAGGCTACAGAGTCTCAACCCATTGTTTACGGTAAAACAGATCATAATATGGCGTTGCTGTGCTGCAGTCCTCACAAGGATGTCTAAATGTAACCTAAGGAATATTTTGGACAGCGACCACAGCTGATTTTGATGTTTCTGCTTGCAGGCACACCCCAGCTCATGCTCACAGCAGGGCCCAACGTGGCCGTGCCTCCCCAGCAGGCCTACGGCTACGGCTACACAGGAGCACCAGGTTACGCCCAGCCGCCACAGCCCAGCTTTGGTTACGGCATGTGAACACCCAGCACCCCACCCACCCACCACCTCCGTCACAACTTGACCCAACACCTTCCTTCCATCTGTCCTTCTCTCTTTGTGTTCCTCACCAGCTTCCCATGTTCTTCTACTCACAACAGGGGCCACAAGCAAGCAACAGCCCACTCTCGTTTTGAGTACTATTTTTTTATTATGTTGTCCTGTTAAAAGAGAAAACATTTAACTGCATTGAAGGACTTTTATTTGTATTGTTTGAAAAGAAATTGGACCACATGTTTCTTTGTTTTTCACATTCCATATTTATGACTACTTATTTAGATTTTTTTGTGTTTATGTTAATGTCATGTTTCTTTTTTTATTGGTTTATGGTTTGTGCAGACGTGGACTTGCTAAAGCTCAGCAACGAACCTTTGAAGTAGGTGGAGGAGCATTGGATTTTGCACTCGTGAAGAAATTAATGTAGAGAAGCTCTTACTTTTGATGTACTGAACATGTGAACAGCTTACATTGTCTTGTTTGTCTGTATAATGCATTTCATCATTGTATATTCTGAGGAAAAAAAGGTTACATATAATATTTGAACATATATTGCCATTTCAATGGCTATAGCTAGCAACACTAAGTAATGATAGTATATTCTGCACAGGCGTGTAGCTTTATGGAGTTTTAAATGCATACAGACGTATGTCACTGTGTGAATGAGAGGGTGTGTGTATGTGTGTGTGTGTGTGTGTGTGTGTGAGTGAGAGAGAGAGAGAGAGAGAGAGTGTGTGACCTGATGGTCTAAATAAGAATTTTAACCCCCTCTCGGCCTGTACTGGGCTATCCAATCCACCCTCTTAGATGTTAGCTCTCCTTCATCGGCTCCATGTATTTAGGTGACCTCTTGTGCCGTGTACAGTGCTTGTGTGAGACTGTATCTGTGTATGTGCAAGGACGGGACCACGGCTACCAAACCCCAGGGCCCTTAACTCTTAACCGTACCGTGTGTGTGTATTTACTCTGATCCCTCCTCATGCTGAGGTCCGTGTATGCCAGGTGTTGTGGTGTTTCCCTCGGTCACCATTACTTTATTTTTTTGTTTGGGTTTTTGTTTTTTTTGTTTTTTCTTGGCGTGTACAGATGTGAACTTAACGAATTGAAAACTTTTAGATGGAGACCCCCACTCATCTGTCCTCCACCCACTCCCCCTGTCCTGTTTCCTCCTGCGTTAACGCTTAGAACAAACAAGGAGGCAGAAGAAGACAGGCTGGTGGAACCTTTGGTGTCCTAATGACAGCTCGATTAGATCCATAAACACTCCTGTAGGTTGTGTGTTTAGATGGTTATGATGAAGAAAATTAGATCTCAGTACATCCAGTTCTTTGTTAAGAATGGTCTGAAATAAGAGCCTGTATTTACCTTGATGTACTTAACTTCCTTACATGCTTTAAGCTGTGTGTGTAAAGTGTCATCTTAACCCTAACATAAGTTGAATTCCTTTCTGTTGTCATGCATATTAATAATAAAGGGGATCTGTCATTGATAAGTGGAAGAATATGACTTAACTGAAAGGGAAATACTAGCCTAAATAAAAACTAAAAATTGTACCCTGTCTCCTGTGGAGTCAGTTAATGTGAGGAAGTGGAAATGACTCAAAAAGTCATTTTTATTTTCTTGATTTCTTTTGCACACAGTGCTGCACACAAAGCTTAGAAACAACAGTTGAAGTGAAACAGAAACCCACAGTACATTGGTACATTCTTGTATGTGTTACATTAGTACATGAAATGTGTTCTTCCTTTTTAAAGAGACCCTGTAAAATGTGATGGAGGTACCAGATGAGGGCCTCACACCATTTAAATCCAGATGAGTGACTCAGAGTATGCAGCCTCGTGCCTTCCTCTCCACTTCACTGCAGTATTTTTCAGACAGCCCTGTATCCCTGCACATTGACAAACACGTCAGGTCGATACAGTAAAGATATATTCACAAAACCCTGAGCTTGTATGTCCATATATGACAATCTACTCACCTGAGCTCCTTCAGCTTCTTGTCTTTAATCTCGTCGAGGCGCATACGTCTCTGCCGGGTCTCCTCCATCAGCCGATCGACCTCCTTGAAGATCTCCCTGCGCTTGGCTATGGCCGAGAGCTCGCGTTCCTTCACCTGGTGTCGGATGGCCTCTAAGTTACGCTGCGCTTTCTCCCGCTGCTTCTCCTCCACCTCCTTCTGTCTGACTATTGCTTCCTGTTGCACTCTGTGTGGAGAAAATTCACCTTTTACTCTGAATCTTAAGGTAACATGATCTGTTGATGTCAAAATTTGTTAAAAAAAAAACAGCTTCTCACTTCAGCACCCTTTCAAACTCGGCCTTCTCCCGGCCAGCCTCGATCGACAGGAAGTGCTCTTTGCAGCGAACCTGCTCCAAGCGAGCCGCCCTCAGCATCGCCTCCTCCTGTACTTTCTTTTCAGCCAGTTCCTTCTCTTTTCTCCTCCATTCTCTGTCCGCAGCTTCTCGATTCCTCCGAGCGCGGAGCTCATCCTTCCAAATGCACAGACACCGAAGATCAGGACATGCAGAATGCTTTCATTCTCATGTATCTGTACCTTTGAAAGTATTTTAATCTGTAACAGGGTTAAATTGAGCAGCTGGTGGTTTTATTACTGACCTGCTCTGCCTTGTAGTCCTTTGCTTTTTCTTGCCGGGCCCTCAGCCTGGCAATCTCTAACTCTCTCTCCTTTTTTATTCGTCTCTGCTCTGCTTCATATTCAGCCTCCCTCTCCTGCAGAGGTCATGAATGCCAGGGTAAGAAAATGACTTTTCCTATATTAGTTTATTTTTCTTCTCTCTGTGGAAATAATTTGCTCTTCATCTCACCAGTTTTTTGCGGATGTACTCCATATGTCTCATGTCAGCCAGCTTCTCCTCCTCGCTCCTCCTCTCTTTGGCCTGCATGGTCTCAGCATTAATTCGCATGACCTCCCCATGCAGACGCAGCTGCTCCTCCCTCTTCTTCTCCAGGGCCTGGAAGAAGACAACCGGTCAGAGAAGACAGACTCCAGCGCAAGAACATGTATGTGTATTTTATCATTTTTTGTGTGTGTTTGCTTGCAGTGTGTCTGTGTGGTCTGTGTCCGCACCTTGAGGTCTTCCAGGTTCATTCTCTCCTGGTTCTCTCGCACCTGCTGTCCCTCCAGCTGCCTCACCTCCTCCTGCAGCTGCCTCTCTTCCTGACGTCGCCGGATCTGGTCGTAAATTTGCTGCATTCCACTGGAATGTCACACAAGACGCACACGTGAGGAGGCGGAAGCTGAAATAAGGATGTTAGTGGTTTTGTTGGGTTGAATGGTGATTTTGAATGAATGGATGATTTTGTGTCCCTTTACTTGATCCTCTGCTGTTTGCGCAGCTCATCAATTTCCTCCTCAGTTCTCAAGGCCTTGCGGCGCTCCACCTCCATCATGGCATCCAGACGCTTCTCCTCCTCTGACAACTGTGCCAGGATCTGTTTCTTCTCCTGGATCTGGGCATCACGAGTGGCTTGGCACTGAGCACCTAGAATCAGCTGAGGAGACCCCCCCCACACACACAGAGAAGTTATGATATTCATGTGTAACTTTGTTCATACAAAAAAAAATCATCAGTTCTGCCAACAACTGACAGGTTCATGTTCATGTACATTTTAAAAACTGTTCATGGTCTACCTGGTTGAGCTTTTTGATCTCATCCTCTTGCTCCATCCTCAAGGCGTTGGCCCGCTCCACCAAGCGCTGGGCACGGTCCCGGGCTTCTAGCTCTAGCTCAGTCAGTGCGTGGTTTTCTTTACGGGACAGGTCTGCCTCATAGATCTGGCGCTTTTTTTCTTCTGCAACTCTCTGGATGAGGAGTGTATTTAAAAATTAAGTGTGACAGGCTTATTGTCTTATTGTTAATCTGCAAGTTAAAGAGTAATTTGTGTTGAAGGTTTCATGTTTCTTACAAGTTCTTCCTCTTTCTTCTTCTGATAAGCCTCCTTCACAGCCTCCCTCTCCTCTTTGGTGAGAACCCGGGATGCTGAGGTGATCCGCTTAAACTCATCTGCTGGAAGAATGATGGACTCTCCTGAAGGATCCTCCAATGGGACCCTGGTAAAATAACAGGTAAATGTCCATGTTGGGTCTCAGTTCTGCTGTATTGGAAGGACCCTCATGACTGCAGGGCCTTTGCAATGAAAGGTAGCCACTTGAAATGTATCAACTAAAATACACTTTTCATAATCACAGACACACTAATAGACAATCTTTGGAATTTATCAGTGAGTGTCAGACTAACCTGAGATTGCGAATGAGATCTTTGGTGATGATTTGAATAGTCTCTCCTTCTTCATTCTTCTGGGACTTACCCTTGGCAATGGGGGCTGACTTTCCACGATTGCGGGGTGATATCTGGACAGAGCAACATCTCACAAACCCACCCATAATTTGTGATCTCTCCACTCTTGCAACTATATACATTTGCGATTGACAGATTTTTGAAAGGTTGTCCAGGAGCACTGGTCTTAGCAGTAAAAATAACAGATAAATAAATACACACACAGCTGCCTTCGTCGTCTACGGTAGGCTACAGTATGTGCTACACTCACTCACCGGGTTTGGGCTCCCAAACAGGGTCTCGTCCACCTGAGAGGTGTGGGCCCGTGTACGGTACCTGCGGGTATAAGAGCTGCTCCTGGAGGAAGTGGAGTCGGATGCTGGTCTCTACAGGGGGTTTCAACATTAGCACTTGTGTGAATGAATAACCGTCCTCTACTAACTACAGCGAAGACAAGAATTTTGGTATAACCTGGTATGACATTTCACCTTGTTTTAACCCAAAACTTACCATGGTCCTCGTCTGTTGGAGTCCAGGTCAACGGAGAATGAATTAGTCAAAAAAGTGTTTGCTAAATGCTGTCTTTTCTAGTTTGTTGTTTCAGAGTGGTAATACAAGCTAAATATTTTCTAATAAATGTAGCTATCTCGCTCTCACCCATAAACGTGGCTGCAGTTTAGTGCAATCCTTTGAATGTGGTTGTTGTCCGTTGCCATGGGAACGAATGTACGGAAGGGCTGGGTAACGTTACAAAACTGTCGTTGCTTTAGTGAAATTAGAATAACACGTAATGAATTTTATTTGTAGAATTTTCATTTTCATTTTTTTAATTGTTTATGTTTGCTTTTTATTTAATTTCTTTACATTTATATTGATATATTTTACGCATTATAAACCTTACTATAGTTGGGATGTACATTGCCTTGTTACCGCTGTTGTATAAATAAAGTTTATTCAAAAAGACCAAAGACGTTTGAGACCAAAACCTAACTTTTTACAGTTATTTACGCGCAAATAGAAAACAGCAAGAGCCATAAACAAAAGAGAACGACAACTTAAATCGCTTAGCTTAAAAATGCTATATTAACTTATATACTCTGTAACCACACAATGATTGTTTAGAACTAACGCCGGCAACTTTGTCTGCTGAAAGTTTAACACTTACACGAATTACAACGTGTTAAATTGAAATGTGTTGGCTCAACATGAATGAATGAATGAATTTAATATTTTATATTTCCTAGCTGGGCGGGGCCAGTTAGTCCACGTGATGCGGAAACTTCATATACCACACTCCTCCCTCCGTCCACAGCCTCGACATGATGAGCTGCTCTACAATGAAAACATGAAACAAAGTTATTTGGCGAAAAAGTCCAAAACTCAAACAGCAGTCAGGCGGATAACCTTCCTGCACAGAAAAGAGGAGGTGGACATACAGAGGTAGCTGCTTTGCTTCCACTAAAGTCTGTTTATGAGGGAAATACCGTAGCATACTTCACATTTTATACACTAAACTACCTAATTCAGAGTATGCTGTCATGTTTTAGTCTTACTTGAACTTAAATAAGACAGATGAGATTTTAAAATTCATGCTCACAGTGATATTCAGTCGCCCACAAGCCACAGTGATTGTGTAGCCTAATCTCTTTTGCAGCTTTGTACACATCTGTGGACAGCAACAGATACAATTTCAATTGTTGCCTCTTTTTTCTCTCTGTTAGGTCACATGCTGTTCACACACCCCCTCACTCAGAGAGGAGCCTCCCCCCTGGTCTCCAGTAATTATTGGTCTCCCCAGTAAATCATTAACCACATTAATCTGAATAATCCTTCCACAACATCCTCGGATGGACAAACTGCAGCAGAGGAAAAGAGCACCGAGATCACTGCTCAAGTAGAAGAACCCTTTTTTAAAATCAGTGCCTAAAGGAAATAAGAGATCATATACTGTACAGTGTTGATGTCACAAACTGATTGAAGTCCCTTTCCAGGCGCTCTCTGGCTGGCCTGCAGCACTTGGTCACAACCCAGATTAAATCAGCTTTGGGGTTGAGAAGTTGACCATTAACCTCCTCGACTGATTACAAACACCTCTTCACTTGTATGCGGCTGCTTCTGCACAGTGGATCCTGAAGCAAAGTTCACTGTCACGAGCAGCAGAAGTCTGCCAAACTGACTGACAAACTTTCTCAGTTTTTGTAGGACTACCTGCAATCTACAATCATGGCTACAGCAGGTTATGGATACTACAGAGGAACTATATTTCTGGCCATGTTTGTGGGCTACACGCTGTACTACTTTAACAGAAAGACTTTTTCCTTTGTGATGCCTTCTCTAATGCAGGAGATTGAGCTGGATAAGGATGACCTAGGTATGAGACACTTGGTTTTGCATTGACTTTATGCTTGATTGTTAAAGTACATAGATAGCATTTCAAATTAAACCTCATGCTTTTTTTAAAGTCATAAATTTGCATTTTTTTAAACTTGAAAATTGTAAAAATCAAAAGGCAGATTTATTATTCACCCCCAAAATGTCAGCATTACGACCGTGACCCTTGACTAATTTCCACACATGCTCATAGATATTTCACTTTTTCTAGATTACAGGTACTTCAATCATGCACGACATATAATCTGTGTGATTATTTAGGATCAGAAAATCAAATCATTGCTGTAAGTTTCATCTGCTCTGTGTACACCCTTCCTCTCCTGTCCTCTCTTTGTTCAGGCATGATCACCAGCAGTCAGTCTTTGGCCTACGCTATCAGTAAGTTCATCAGTGGTGTGCTTTCGGACCAGATCAGCGCCCGCTGGCTCTTCTCCATTGGCCTGTTCATGGTGGGAGGCATCAATGTGGTCTTCTCCTGGTCCTCCACTGTTGCTGTCTTCTCTGCCCTGTGGTTCCTCAATGGCCTTGGCCAGGGCCTTGGCTGGCCTCCCTGTGGCAGGGTGCTGCGCAAGGTACCTGAACCACACACTAGTATGTAATGCTGCATTGTACTGATAGCTAATCCAAGATGTTTATTAGTATTATTCTCTCCTGTGTTATTCTGAATAAATAGACACCATAATACACCTCATCATGAACATGGAAACAAACACTATGAGCTAGGTTCAGTTATAATATATTTCAGAAATGAAATTTATATTTGCACAGGTTAAAATCAAACAAATAACATACAAAAAACTTACTGAGCTTTATCTAATTCATAGTTACAAAAAAACAATGACAAAATGCTAAAACAGATAAAGAGTGACCATTAAGGCTGTAGAAAACCTGCAACAAAAGAAAAGTCGTCTAAATGGTAGCTTTAAAAAATGTACAATTATTAGAAGTTACATTTTTAGGTCAGAAAAGAATATTTTATTGTTTGAAAATACACATCCTTGCTTCTTTGTTATATTTCTAATAATTCAGCAACAAATATTTCGTTAAAGCTGTAGAGAGTCACTATTTACTTAGTTATTGCATTTTTTTTTGTCTTCAGTGTTATATTTGAATATGAAATAATGAGTTAATGATCAAATGAAAAAGAGAGCAGTAACCATTTGTTCAGATTGTAATACAGTACCTGAAACTGATCCATATTCACCAAATGCTCCCAAACAAACCTCTCTTTAAGATGCCTGAAAACATGTTTTCAAATCTTACGCATTTCTCTATTTTATTAAATATTCATGCCAAAATAAGCAACAATGAAAATAAATGATGAGAAAGAAACATCCATTATGTATTATTGATTAGGACCTCAACACTGGAAAAACTCTGATTTGATCATTTTTGACAGTAGCCTGGCAACATAAGCAAAGAATCCCCCACTGTTAATACATACATTTTAATTGAAATGTTGCTCTTTTTTGGCAGAAAACTGGGTGTTTATGTAGGATCCCCATGCTCATTGTAAGAGCTAAAAATATATTTTTAGGGGCTTTAATATCGTTAATGTCTTTGTAGTGACACCATATTTTGCTTTACCTCAGTACAATCCTCATGCTCTTCAATATTAATAAATATATTCACCAGTAGTGGTTGTCACTTGGATGTTTGCAATGCATGTAGGCCTATAAATTAAACCAGTGTTATACAGAATGTACAGCATCAGTGAGAAGTTCTTCCTTTCCTTGTTTGACCTCACTGATTTGCAGCCATGTCACGTCATGCAATATGGAAACTGTCGAATGACTGTCATTCAATTATTACCTGCTGTCAGTTCAGGACACTGCACTGGTTTGATTATTTTATCCCTCCTGTGCATCAAGGGTAAGCACCTGTCAGTGCTTTAATTATTTCCTGTCTATATTTCCTCTTGTCTGCTGTCAGTGGTTTGAGCCCTCTCAGTTTGGGACATGGTGGGCAGTTCTGTCCTGCAGCATGAATCTGGCTGGCAGCTTGGGCCCCATTATTGCCACGGTGCTGGCCCAGAGTTACAGCTGGAGGACAATACTGTCAGTCTCTGGAATGATTTGTGTGGCGGTCTCCTTCGTCTGCCTGCTGGTCATCAAGAATGAGCCTAAGGATGTGGGGCTGCCCAGTATCGAGGCAGCGGCCAAGAAGAGCAAAGGAGGTGAGACTGACTTTTACCAAATTATTTATTTTGATAACAATCAGGAACAAGTTTCAGCCACTGCTAAAACATGTTACCATGTAGTCAAGACACATAACGGTGCGTTGTCCAGATGTGTATGTGTGTTTTTGTACAGCATGTGCCTCCTGTGTTGTGACTAAAGGTCAGTTACGTGGCGGACTCTGTACCCAGTGTGCCTCTCACATGCCAATTATGATGAACTGTGTCTCGCTCTTGCACAGGCAGAGTGAGAAACAGCATGTGTGGTGAAGAGATGTTTGAAGCATTAATCTGAATAGAAGTAGAGATCCCTTCTAATTACGTTGTGTTAAACATACAACATGTCATGTCAGACAATAATAATTAGCCTTGAGCCCATTTCCTCTTCAGGATCCTCCAGTAATGAGAGCACCCTGTCCGAGTTCCTGCTGTCACCCTACCTGTGGCTGCTGTCCGTGTCCTACCTGGTGGTGTTCGGGGTGAAGACAGTCTGTACTGACTGGGGCCAGCTGTTTCTCATTCAGGACAAGGGCCAGTCTACGCTCATGGGTATGGCAGAGGGATAGAGTGGACACCTCCCATCACTGTTGTGAAACAGCTTGTTATTTCTTGTGAATCACCATGTTTTTCTTCATAGGTAGCTCATACATGAGTGCCCTGGAGGTTGGAGGCCTGTTAGGCAGTCTGGCAGCGGGTTACCTCTCTGACAAGGCTGTGGCAAAAGTGAGTTTGTATACAGTGCGGTTCTGAGTGGTTTTAAATACTTTCTGTTCAGTTCAACAGCCTAAAAAATACTCTCTAACCTGTCGACACTTTCTCATCTCCATTTCATGACTGAAAGGATTTTTGCAACAATAAAATAAAAACTAAAAAAAAAAAAAAAAAACATACTTAATTGGCCAGTCAGCATCCAATTTTTTAGTTCATCACTAATGTAGATTTTCCCTATGGTTCTGTTTGTGTTCAGGAAAACCGACATATTTGTATGTTTCTCTATTTTCTACAGCAAGGCACGAGAATCTATGGCAACCCCCGCCACTTCATCCTCATCTGCATGATGGCTGGAATGTTTGTGTCCATGTATCTGTTCAGAGTCACAGTTAGTCCCGACAGCTCAAAGGTATTAAATCCTGACATCCCACTGAAGGAAAATTAATTTCTGAGATATTTCTTAATGCAGCACACTGCATGTCATCTCTCATCTCTACACTCAGGTGTGGATTCTCAGCTTGGGTGCTGCTTTTGGTTTCTCCTCTTACGGACCAATAGCATTGTTTGGAGTTATAGCCAATGAGAGCGCCCCATCCAACTATTGTGGGACATCACATGCCATTGTTGCCCTGATGGCCAACAGTAAGTTGATTGGTTTCTGAGCCAGTTATACATATGGAGCCTATACAAGCTGCTGCTAACTTCTAAATGCCTTTACACTTCTAACACTACACTTTTTAGAATCTCGAATCTAGTCTCTGTGGTGAACATATTGTCTTGTGTTCTCCTCAGTTGGTGGCTTCCTGTCTGGACTGCCATTCAGCACAATTGCCAAGCACCACGGCTGGGAAATGGCCTTCTGGGTAGCAGAGATCACCTGTGGCGTCACCACTGTTGGATTCTTCTTGCTGCGCAACATCCGAACTAAGATGGGTCACGTGTCCAAGAAGGCAGACTAAAACATCTAAAATATTACATCTCATCCTCTGTATCCAGAGGAAAATGGAATATTTTGAGCCATTGTTGTATTTTCATATTTTTCTAACTTGATTTTTTTTTATACCACAGTATTTTTTCAGTCAGTTATACAGCACAGGTGTTAATGAAGCTCACAGAAGATGAGCATTTTTCTTCAAAAACCTGTTTTGCAAGGTGCTTCTCAACATACACTGCATCAATAACTCAACAAGGGAATATGAATGACTACACATGTATGCAATACAATGGAATGTGGCAAAAATACAAGGAGAAAGGTTTTCTCCCCTAAGGCCTCTTAAGTATTACAATGATAAGAGAGCAAAAGTTGAACCTGGTATTATACAATATTACTGTTTTTTAAGGTGCTGTAATTATGAATCATGAATGGATTTACCAGATTTATAATGCTCACTGTGTTTAAGAAAAGCACAACAGTGAAAGGTTTGAATAAATGATACTTTGTTGTTATTTCAGTCATTCTCATAGTTTATGCTCAAAGCTCAGTAGACTGCAGACTACAGAATTCAATGTACATGCAAACATAAACAATCAAAATATGAAATATTAACACGAGTTTAATTTTTCAGTATTTACAAAACATTATGTATTTACAATGTGTCAAATCCAAGTCCAAAGTCACAAAGAAAATCCACTTAATTTCCTTCACCAAGGTCCTCAGTCATAGAAATGCACTAAATTTCTTGTGTTCAGACAGATTCATGTCATCTCTTTAGTCTTCTCTGATTTAAGATCCAGCTCCAAAGTTGCCAGCTTTCTCTGCGACCTCCAGTGCACTCTTCAGATTCTGATCAAAGAGTTCACACCTGAAAAAAGGCACAAATTTACAGTGACATCAGAGGACACAAGGAAAGGCTTGCATGAATATTAGATGCTGGATACTTGATATGTAAACTAAAACATAGCAAGTACTCATTTTGAGACACATAACAACATCCCTCCCCTGAAATGTGCATTACCTGATTGGCATTTCCAGAGAATAGAACGGGTTCTTGAGGGCAAAATCTGAGTAGATTTCATAAATCTTCCTCAACAGCGCATCAATGCCAGATTGTCGAGGGTCTGCCAGGACAATGAACTTTATCCCTGATGGAACAGAGACAGAACAAACGGTGAGAAATCTGTCGCTTACGTCATTACAAGGTTAGAAAAGCTGCTGCTATAGTTAAAACTGTTTCTTTCTTTCTTTCCCACACTTTGTTTACACCACTCACCTGTGAGAGTCTGGAAGCAGTGGAGTTTGAAGACGTCTGTTTCTAACATCTCAATCCCTGAACTGCCAACTTCGGGGGACAGCTGAGAACCTATAGCAAACAACCTGAGGAAAAAAAAAACATATGCCCATTAAACTGGATTTTTTTTAAACAGGGGAAGATCCCTGGAGGTCTTAAGTGCTTGTCAATGCTGTGACTCAAATTTGGCTCCATTACACCATCTTGCAGCAGAAGTGTGAATATGAAACATGTATATGAAACTCACGAGTGGAACATAGAGGCCAGCATCAACTTTTCATTGGAGCTCAGGCGTGCCCGTCCAAATCGAATAGACACTGGATAATTTGAGGCATCTTTCAAGTACTCAAGGATGTCCTTTCCATCTGCTGTGTTCTTTCCAATCACATCAACTCCATTGATGGACAGCACTGCATGGCCCACTAGAAAATGACAACAGGACTTAAATCACACACACACATCAGGATAGTACAAGACAAAATATCAGATTTTGAAAAGTCATGCAGGTTACAGATGAAATCCTCTGAATAACATCTTAGAATTTTCATTGTACAATGAAGTCTTTATAAATGCTAAATGAAGCACTGTACAGGCAGAATGCAGGGGCTCAGCAGGAACAAGCTGAGCTATTCAAATGGGTACAATCAAATTAAGCACTTAGCATAGACAACTGACCCACTGATTCATTTAATTTTGTCCTTTTCTAGGTGTTTTTTTTTTACAGTCTTCAGCATGCAGTAGCTAGCAGGTAATATGAGCTAACAACCCTGCTCATGATAGTTTCGACGCGTTACCTCTGATTCCGTCCCGTTGTCCAAACGATACGACGACCTTTTCATCGTGATGTTTGAGCACCAGATCTAAAGGATAACTAAATGTTTTCTCGGCCTCCGCTCTCGGGACATAGTTGTCATATTGGTAAATCAAACCTCCAGCCTTGTTCACCACATACACACTGAAGATCACCATCTTTGCGGTAGCGTCCTGCCCAGCTGACAACACTGTCATGTGACCCCAACGGTATCAAAAGACTCGGAAACTAAAAAAATAAAATAAATAAATAAAAAATTCTAGCATAGTTTAGCTTCCAAATGATTTTACATACCGGTATGACTATTGCGCTGCAACTTGCTATGCTGGTATTAAGAGTAAAAAGCAAGAAAAACTATAAAACGAGAAAACTCAAACTCCCACAATTCCTTACCCCATTTCCGCATATACAGGTTGTCTAAGGGGCTCTCGCACGGGTGAACTTCCTTTCGGCCCGACATCTTGACGAGGAAACATGGTGAGGACGGTTATTACACGTTTTGTCGAAGCAAAGTTAAAATTGCTCGTGTTTCTTGAACTCCCCTCTACTCATACTCATTCGGAATAAATAGCGAATTGACTGTTCTTTCCTACCATATGATGAGAGAGTGTGAATTAAGTAGTAAATTCTTACATTTTATTAATCTAGCGGCTAGCTAGTTAGCTAGCTAGCTTGCTAAGTGCACCACGCTTTCAAGCTGCACTGTGGTTACAGCTAACGAGCTGAATAAAGCTGTCCTTTATAACGCAGCTTAAATGTAAAATATATGGAGATATATACACGTTACGCGACTACCGAAGAATTAGAACAGTGCTCCGTTATTGTTATTAATAAGTGTAATAGCGATGCTAGAAACGCTCAGGACGCAGACAAGGCCATCCCATGCCGGGCAGCCGTGTTAGCCCAGGCTGCTGGCTGTGTCCCCATTTGCTTTGCACATTTTGTCATCATTACGTTACTGTTGAAGCGTTTTTATATCTGACAAACATCACCGCGTTTTAAAACATTTGCTGTCAGGTCCCACATGTTGCTCCAGTCTGAGTGCGAGATAGTGTGGAGGATTTTAACGCGTTGTCTTTTGATTTCAGCCTCCTAAGCAAGACAAGAAGAAGGACACGGGGAAGTCCAAGAAGGACAAGGACCCAGTCAACAAGTCTGGAGGCAAAGCCAAGAAGAAGGTATGCAGTAGTTACATCCAGAGTTTATCCTGTATATTTGATGTGTGATGAGTGTTTTGACTATACACAAACTCCACACATTGAAACACGCTGAAACTTTTTTAAATTTAACTCTGAGCAGAAGTGGTCCAAGGGAAAAGTGAGGGACAAGCTCAACAACCTGGTCCTCTTCGATAAGGCGACCTACGACAAGCTGTACAAAGAGGTTCCTAACTACAAGCTCATCACCCCCGCTGTTGTGTCAGAGAGGCTGAAGATCCGTGGCTCCCTGGCCAGGAATGCCCTCCAGGAACTGCTTGCCAAAGGTGAACCTGACTGTTTTGAGTTGGGGTCTATCATTAGGAGATGACCTGTGATGGTGGGGCTGGCAGAGATGTTAAGGTGTGGAGTGCTGGTCAAAACTTAATGTAATTCAATGATTTTATATACTCATTTGTGCTTTAGGTTACTTTTGGACAATCTGTTGTCACATTTTAAGCATAGTTAATATTATGTAGATGGTAACATTCACAGATGGTTACCATCTGTTCAGTGATGGTGTGTCAAGCACAAAGTTTGTGCATGATTTTAAAGAATATAATATAAGGGTGATGTCGAACAGCATCTCTTGGGAGTTCCAGCAGAATTGCCTTATGTTTGATTTTATGTCCAGCAAAGTTATTTTGGTGAAGCGTGGCATTTTAGCCGAAGAAGCAGATAAATTGGATGTCTGCGTGTGTTTACAGTGAATGATTTATTTTCCTGAATAAGTGAATCTGCAGAAAGGTCAATTAGGGATTGTAAATGAGAACTTGGCTGAATGTTTTTGTTATTACAAGTAATCTCACCCGCCAGTTTATAGTTGTTTGCATTAGCGGCAGAGGTGGAGATGGTTCTAACTGCCACCCTTCAAAACACCAACAATAACATTTTGCCATCTATAGTATGTCATGCAACATTAAGCTCATCCCATCAATATGCCCCACAGTCATCAGCACTGCTTGCTGGCTGTGTCTAACATTTATAAATGCTTACACACTACGTAGCATGCCAGAGGTTTATTTTATTTATTTATTTATTGTAGACTTCCTATCGGTTGTTTCAGAATGACAGCGCTGAGCATGGATAATGCGCTAACATCACTAATCATGGCTGCAACATTGTGTTTGTCATTTCTTGGGACATCATTTACTCTCAAAAAAAACATTCAGTACAAATACAAATTGCTAGATGAAAGCAAGGGTTTAAAAGTTACATAAAAACATTTTAATGATGATGTACTTTCTGGTATTCCACCGTATGTCTGTGTCAAACAGTTAAGATATCTCACAGTGAAGTCACTTCAGTATCTTTCTATATGAAACCTGCCGCCTGTGACAAAGTTTGCTGCCTGTTGGATCTATTTTTTGAGACTTCAATGAAAAATGTATTGAAGTTGGAACTCAGTGACATTGCATCTTGAACATATAAAACCCCATAACTTGCTATGTTACTGTAACGTACACTAAACTGCATTAATGTACATGAAGCATAAACAGGTTTTCATCAGACTACACTGCTTGGCTCTGATCAGTGAAACCCTATTAATTGTTCCACACACGAGACACCATCATTTGCAGATAGGCTACAATAATGATTTTTATTTTCTGTACACTTGCTGCCATTTGTAAAGGTGGTGGTTATACAGACTTTTGTGATGTAGTGGTTGCACCAACAGCACAGCTGAAACAAATATATTGCCCATGTTTTACACTCTGTCCTTTTGTAATAACATACAGATATAACATATGTATCCAACACTTGAAATGTCCTGTTGACTGAAATAAGTGAACATGTTACATGCTTAATGTAAATGTGTGGTTGAAAGAGAATATGCTGACAAGGAACGTGGTCCTTTTTTGTCTTCCAGGCATGATCAAACTGGTGTCCAAACACAGAGCACAGCTGATCTACACACGTAACACCAAGGGTGGAGATGAGGAGGCAGCAGCAGAGAAAGCATAATCAGGTAAAACGGCAGAAACTCTACATCTGAATGCATTTTGTTATATTACGTTGTTTTTAAGCTGCATTCGCTGACCTATAATTTTTTTGTCTTTTAGGTTCTCCTGTTAGTTTCCTGTTTGTAATGAAAGTGAATAAAACTGTAAAGACAAATATCAGCTTGTTTTCTTTTGACTGTTAATATGTCTTACTGTTTACCACTAGTTTGGTAGTTGTATGTTACATTTTTGTCACAATTTATCCATAATTTTGTAGGAAATTGTTTTAATATCTGTTAAAGTTACATCCAGTATAACACTATGGACCTGCACTGCAAATATTAAAAATCTTGGTCAAAATGTTGCAATGTGAATTAAAATAAACGTCAACACTAATAGCAGCTAAGAGCATGATAAGATAAGACGGAATGAAGTGTGCAGTGACCAGGCGGCACAATGATTAGTATTTCTACTGTCTCTGAGTAGGAACTGAATTATGTAACATGCATGTTCTCCCATATTCACTGGATTACTTTTGTGCACTCTGGTCTCCTTCACCTTAAAGCTATGTGCTGTGTACAAATAAGATTATGTGCATACCATCACATTAGACAAGGTACTGGACTAGAACTGCAGCTGGCTTCAGGTGATGAATTAACTACAAAGAACAAACATCCCCATGGACAACAAAACTGTTTGGGTTTTTTTGGGGGGGGTTCTTTGTAGTTAAATGAGGAACTTTGATATAGAAAATAAAGAGTTACAGAACATGCAGTAAAACCAAGGGAGGAGACTAGTTGGGATCTGGCATCAATGATAACACAAAACAGGTGCTCTTAAGGAACACTGTCCAAAAGAAAGGAAAGAAATTCCTCCATAAATAAAGGCCACAACTTTGTTAATGTACAAAAGCTAAAAATGGTTATTATGGCTAAAGTAGTTATCTCAGTCCTTACGTTTTATATAAAGGTGCTGACTTTGACATGTGGATTCATGAAGCCATTCTTACTCATTTGGCAAACAGACATCCAAAGCTGCAGATGAGACATTATTCTGCTCAAAATAGGACACTTGGGATGAGTGTTGTACTGACTCAAAAGCCTGTGCTGTTTGATACATTTACACCTAATTAGAGTTTGGCATTTGTTACCATCAGCCTCTTTGGTAGTGCTCTGTTCTGCACCTACACCGTGTACCTAGTGTTGTCAACCAATAAATTCAAAGCGACATCCTGACTCAACTGATCTTGTTTTCAGGTTGAGATGGATCATTTCTAACTTGGTTCGAGAGATCCATCATTTATGTCCTTCCATTTGTCTGAAGAGCCACTGGGCGCTGAAAGGTTATGAGATATTGATAAGAAATGGCATGAAATGAAGGAGCTATCTCCACTGTCAAGACGTTTGCTCAAGGCATGAAAGACACAGAGGTCTTGTGATGGATGCTGTCAGACATCCCTTAATTGTCACTGCGCGGCACTACCTCGAGCAGCAACTGGAAAACAAACTGCAGGATGCACGCCATTGACAGATGCGCCACCCATCAGCTCCTCCAGCACCAGCCTGTGAGAAGACAAAGGCATCACTGCCTTTGTTTCTTAATGGAGGTGACATGTCACTGATGTACTCAACCACTGGCTTATAACAGACCGTTACTAAATATTTGTTGCAGTTTTCTTCACCTCCATCAGCCTAAATCATGTAGAAATCTGTCTATTTTCTGAGGTTAGAGGTAGTTTAACCTTTTTTTCTGTGTATGCACAAGTAAGGTACCTGTGGGTAGTGCAATCAGCATTTGTAATCATGTTTCACTTTTCTAAATATATTGACCCAGTATGCAGTATCCCTTTAGGTAATTGTGGCCAATCACTCCTCCGCACATCACTGTTTAAAGAAATGGCCACAGTGGCAACAAAGTTAACAGTAGAGTCAGGAAGATGCGTAATCAATCGTAATGCACAGTCCTGTGCACACCCAGGGTCAAAGCACAACAAGATTAACAAAAACAACACTTTTGAACATTTCAGATTATGGAAAGAGTGCGTCAACAGTCCTTGTTTGTGATTGGACAATTGGTCAATTTGAAGAGCTGGACACCCGGAAGTAATCTCTACACGGGAAGTGTGCAAATTGATCAGACTGCGTGTGTGCAGTAATCAACTCCTCAAAGGTAACGTTACGTGGCTATGTTTTGTAGCTAACTGTCTCCTCAGGCTACTTTGCAGCAACATAACTAACGCAGGCTAACGACGAAGTATTTTTCTGGGTGCAACTCTAATTGTATTTGTGTTTGTTAAGTGAAATGTTTTTCGTTTTCTGAAATGTTGTGCTTTCTGAATCATCGGTGTATTTTGACCTTCAGGGGCCACCGTAAATCGGGTACAATATTTAAATCATTGCCCAGGTGAAGTGTTGCTTCCTGCGTTAGCATTTTAGCATGTCGCTCCTCCGCCGGTTCCCTGAAATCAGCTGCAGGCCGCCGTTCACAGATGTTTCAACCCCGGTTCTACTGTATCTCCCGGCGGGGGGCATTGGGGACGTCTCCCCGCCGCCACCTGCACCTGTCTTTACAGGTATGTCGGCCCCCTCACGCTATCCTTCCTCCTAACCTGCAGCCAGTAGCTTGATTTCTCCGTCATGGCAGCACCATGAAGCAGCTTTGTTAAAAAGACTTGTTCAGAGTAGGATGGTGAGTTCTTTGGTGAGGACCCCTTTCCCCACTGCAGACCATATCTAGCTCCTTATGAGCTGGTCTGCAGACTCCCTCAGATCCAGAACAAGGTGTGCCATCTGTTGCTTTTACCCTAGACTGTTGGATTTAAGTTAAAACTCAACTCAAATTCCACTCAGAGCGTCTTTATTAACATTCAAGTAACTACACAGAACAGTGCACAAACGATTTTTTATTGCATCTGGGTCCCTTTTAACAACCATGAATAAATAACCTAAAAAATAAAAATGTAAAATATGACTTTTACAGAGCAGCATTTGTATTGCACACATCTATATTATTGCACATGAGGTAGTAAAAAGTCAATTAATCAAGCAAAACTGCACACAAACTATGTATATGTTCATTTTTTTAAATGACAAAATGTGCTTTTTTAAAACACTCTTATGGTGTTTGATGACAATATAAGGAGTGTGAATTATTTATATTTTAGTCATATTGAAGGATGACCTTGTGTTGATGTTTGTTTACCTAAAATGCATCTATAAAGCTTTGAAAATAAACAGACTGAAATAATTCAAAACCATGACTCAAACAATTTCCACTTCCAACAACTGCAACATTCACTCCTGTGTATTAATACGCTGTGTTTGCTGCCTGTCTCCTCTGCCACTCTTGACTTACCGACTGCCCTCGACAAGTTCTGCCCCTCCTGCTGCCTGTCACCCAGCGTGGCCATCTGAAAGACCAGATTAACTTCATGTTGAGAGCCATGACTGAACTCTCAAATTAGACTGGACTGCATGGAGAGCCTTGGGCTGGGCAGTGAAAGTGACTCACTGGGTATGTATGACAAACAACTGCCTCTGTTCAGTGTGTGTGAAAGCGAGCTTGAACCTCTCCACTCTCTTCCTCCTCCCCTCTCTCTGTTTCTGTCTCTCTCTCTCTCTCTCTCTCACACACACACACACACACACAGATGATATTCAAATGTCTGCAGGACGGCTAAAAAGGCAGAGAGCGTCAGAGGGAGAGAGCATGCAGGGGAGTGGGAGCGCCGTCTCGTGGTGATTCGCCGGGGCACTTCCAGAGCTGAATTTATGGCACACAGCTGCTGGGTGGCTGACAGACGTGTGAGGAGCTCAAGCACTGCTGCTTCTCAAGCTCCTCGTACCAGCTCGAGCTCTGCTTACTGTAGCGTAGGAAAGAGGCTCTGCTCTGTCTCAACACACAACAGTAAGTACTCTGCTTTTTCTCACAGAAATAATCTGTGTCATTTTGTTTCTTTGATAACCTCCTCTTAATGATAAAGTTTAAGTGTTTCACAATGGCAACCTTTGACCTACTGTCCATACCTTTTTAGTTTTTTCCCTTCTTTGTGATTCATGTGTCTCATTTTGTGCTGTGATTACTTTGTAGTCCTCACAGAGGTAGTTTGGGGATTTGGAAAAAATGTTTTCTGTTGCCAGCTGTCGACAGTTTTACCATAAATGGCCAGCAATATTGAAATACAAAAATAACTTTCCAAAAAAGCTCCTCACTAATGTTTTATGTGTGTTATGAGCAATACCTCAGTGTCTTAGGTTGTTCATTAGTCATACCTAGGCAGTGTGTATCTGTGTGTGTCCTGTGGCGCTTTTTTTAAATTTAGTCCACAATGCTGTGTCCTATTTTTAGAAGTTAAGGCATCACAGCAGAGTGGAGACATGTCGGCGGCCACTTACTAGACAGACAGGCTGAAACTTCAGCCCTATGCTCAGCTTTCGATCGTGCCTCACTCCACGCACCGAGCTCCTCTGAGTCTTCCCTCTCTGCGAACGACCTCCAGCTAAACAATTTGAGACTCTCTTCTGACTCACTGAAACTTCTGGCGTTCTGTCAGGTTGAGCCTCGGCTCGGAGGGAAGCCTGGATTCTCAATTACAGCCGGACCCTGTGGATTTTAGGGTGAGCAGTTAGCCTGTCTGGCCCGGGCCCTCACTCTCATCCAGAGGTCAGAAACAGAGCCTGGCAGGGAGCATCACTTGTTTAAGGTTAATTGAGAGGGAGTCCTAGGATAAATAACCCTGCTAAGAGTGCTGAACCAAGTACTCTTCATTTTCAAGAGTAGAGGTACTGTGTTAGAGGTCTACAGTGCCTTTGAAACTTTGAAACATTTGGTTGTCCCTTGTGGTGTAGGATCTTTATTTGTAAAGTTGCAGAATGGAAATCTCATTTAAAATAAGTTTCTATGATCGGGAAGCTTAAAAAAAAAAACAGGCATGAGCCTGATAAAAAGTATTTTCTCCTAAGGCTCTATGGTCAGACCGTATTTCCGATCATAATGTCCCATAAATTGAGCATTCCTGGCACTTGAGCAGCGAGGCTGTTCAGGGAGAGTGTTTATTTGGGTTGCTATGGAAGGCTCAGTCTGTGGCTGAAGGGCTGGTGGTAACACACTGAAACCGGAGCTGGAAGACGCCTTTAAAGCTGCTTCCTCCTCCAGCTGCTGCTAAAGTACGGAGGCCTCTTAATGCCTTCATTTAAAGTAATTAGACTGGGTTAGATCAAATTCATTAACATCATAATGAACAAACCCCCAAGCTCTTTTCATCCTCACCGCTCATTTGCCCACAGCCGCAGAGTTAGGCTGATCAACATGTTAACATGCAAATGATCTGTGGCTGGTAATAGGTATCGTGTGGGGATGTTGGAACCGTGTCAATTTAACAGACACTGATTCTCAATGGAGAACTCCCTTGGAAAAAATAAAATCCAAAATCCATGTTAGTGAAACTAGAGGAGTTATGACATTTTGAGGCATGCGAAGTTGCTGTTGCTCTGCTGCGCCGCTGAGATTCAATTTTCATCACCATGACTCATTCTTACAAATGTGATTAATAAATATAAACTAGGTGACATAAAGAAAGAGCATTTCACATAATGTAATCCTTATCAACTTTTGCTTTCCACTCTTCTGTGGGAATAGCACCAAGTCAGTTTTTCCTCCCTTTTTTTAGGGCAACATTCATTTGTTTGGTTGTGAAATAAGGGCTATTCATCACAGCTGGGCATGCAGGCCATGTGACAGGTCCTGTGGAGAGATTTGTTCACAGAAATACTCTCGGCCTTTTATGCCCACACGTCTCCTCCCTGTGTTTACTGCAAACAGCACGAAACAAGCCACGGATCCTACATGCCTTTATCATCGTCTCTCTGAAACATCTTCTCCAGGACTTCAGAGAGCGCAGACCCCAGCAGCGAGTGCATTTGCCTTTATCATCCCATGCTTAGAGGGCGGAGCTGTATTTACATTCGTTGTTTACAGAAACACAATGTATCTGAGTTTGTTCGTACAGTTTGTTGCTGTATGCAGAGTCTGTTAGCCGTCTTCTTTTGCTTGCATCGTCATCGCCACAAGAGTCGGAGTGAGATGATGGGCCCGGCTTAACATCTGCTAATGTCGAGGAAGAATCACTTTTTGGTTTGAGAAGTGGCTCTTTTAACATGATGGAAAACACCTTTACTGTGGCGTAAAGAGATGCAGCATCTGTCCTGTATGTAAATCAGCCTGGAGACTGGAGTTCAGAAAACACAGCTGACAACCTGGATACACGTTTAAGTTGAGGTGAGATTTGCAGCAGTTTGTTGCCAAGAGAAAGCAGCAAACTTTGCCTGTTAAGGGTTTTATTGACTCAGAATTATCTACAACTGACAGCCTTTTCTCCAGGCCATGTTCTCGGTGAAAGCAGCTTTCTCTGCAGCCTGCGTGTGGTTATTAATGCAGATTAATCAATAGAAAGTGACACGGCTCCTGTCTCTGCAGCCCTGTGAGGCTGTGCGGTCCTTGGCTCCACTGCGTTCGAACACACACTTCCCGTGTCGTTGTGAAATGTGTCCCTGAGGTTCCCTGTTGTCATTGTGTCAGATTGTCCAAATGTGCTGACTGGCTGGAGCCGAGGGGAGGGGGGCGAACCGAATACACAAAACTACTGTTGTGTCATAACTTCTAATACTCGCTGTGGTTTGAAATATGCTGACATTCATCTCCTTGGTTTTTGTCATTGATAGCTTGCTGCTGTGTGGCCAGAAAGAACCGCCTCTGCTCTGTAATAAGTGGCATTTTCCTTTGCCTTTGCCTTTTTGAAAAACTGCTGGAAATTCAGTCAAGTTTTCCGTTGGTGCAGTGGGCCAGAGATCCACTGGGTCTGTGCACGAGCTCCCATGAATACCATACTGTATGAACGCTGTTTGAACAAGGCATTGTATAGAGGTGTAATTAGGCAGGTTGCACGTATACAATGACACTTAAAGGCTGGAAAAATATTGGAAATAAACATTGTGACCTTGGACTCTGCAGAATGTGTGAAAGCTGTTTGTCAGAGATGGAAACCCAGCCCATGACTCAACTCTGAGAGCAGAGAGAGATGCCTCAGACCAAACCTATAAGATCTGTCACCATTCATCTTATACATTATGAAATTAATTAAAGATTTAAAGCTATAAAAAGTATACAAACACACAAACAAAAGAATGCATCATGCCAAAATACAACATCATACATGATCTCTGTATATAACTGAGTGAACATTTCCTCATAAACTCTGCAATTCTCCAACATGGCCGAACTATGGACAAGGATTTGTTCTTAATTTTGGGTGCCGCAAAAAACTCTAATTATATTCTTCCAACAGTGTTCTCTCTAAACACATGAAGATGTTGATAATCAATATTTCTATTTGTAAATACCAGGATGTGAAAGAGGTCACTTGTAGCGACAAAGACAAAATTATAACCTAACTTTCTCAGCGAATTTCAGCGAATATTTTTAGAATTCACCTTTACTGTTAGGGGTCACTCCACTGCTCTGTAGTGTAGTTTGTGGCCATAGCTGGTGGCTGTTTTCAGCAAAAAACAAAAAATCCCTAAAAACACACTGTACCTGCCCTGCACTGAACAGTAGAAGGACAATGTTAGGACAGAGATAAAAGGTCACTAGAAACATTACCCCGGATGAATGATAATATTGTCCAAAGAATTCTCTCTGTCTAGCCAGTTGACCTATATTACATATAAATAACATTAGTTTCCATGGCCTGTTTTCTCTGATCCCTCACAAACTCCCACTGACTCGGACATGCCATGTCCAATCTCACTGAACAGCATGGAAGAATAATGTCTATATGTGTGGTTTTAACATCTGTTTCTGTTGCCCGTGCACCTGGCTTACGTGTGTCGTGCCCAGCCGGCAGATGGTGCGGGAGCAGTATGTCACCACCACCCAGGGCAGCAGCTCGCCCAGGCCGGTGCCTGACCACGTCTACAAGATCGGCATCTATGGCTGGAGGAAGCGCTGCCTCTACCTGTTTGTCCTGCTGCTCATCATCATCCTGGTGATCAACTTCGCTCTCACCATCTGGATCCTCAGGGTGATGTGGTTCAACACGGTACGCATGACCCCCCTCGGCAGTTTGTGTTTTGAACTGGGGGGGATTCACTGCTCATTGCTTTCTCCTGACTTTTCTTAATATGTGTAGTAAACTTTTGTCAATGATCAGTGTCAGCCTTTGATGCTTTTCTGTTTGAGTTTTGATAATGTGTCCGTCACACTGATCCAGTGTTACCTGCTTATTATTAGTAGGAGCAGAAGCAGTAGTATCATCCATCATTATCTGATAGTTGGCTGTCTAAACAGGATAGTTTATTATGTGTTTGTTATTTCATGGAGTCTTGTCAGCTTTCTGTCTCAAGTCCAGATGGCAGCGGTAGATTTATGCAGAAACAGAACAAGAGCTGCAACCCCCCCCCCCACCCCCACCCCACACACACACACACACACACACACACACACACACACACACACACACACACACACACACACACACTGTTGTGAAGTGCCTGCACAGCTGAAGCAACTGGCTGGTTTATTTCAAGACGGCTCTACATGCTACAGGGAACACGTGTTTCACACTTGGAAATCTGTGAAGCAGTGGAATGATGAAATTGAAATTCCTCAGCTCTTAACCATCCAAATTTTGTTTCAAGTGCGTCGCTTTGTGTCTTCTTTTTGCTTTCAGGAGGGGATGGGACTCCTTCAAGTGCACTCAGATGGGGTCAAGCTGCAGGAGGGCGAGTCGGAGTTTCTGTTTCCCGTCTACGCTCAGGAGATCCACTCCAGAGAAGTAAGTTAATCAGGAACACACACTTTACTTGCTCCTCTTCCCACATTCTTCCTCGCTCTGCTCTCTCTCTTTTCTTCCCCCGCTCCTCCTCCTGCTTTCCTCGTCCTTCTGTCTTCTTCCAAGCTAATCCTCAGACTGCTGTTTGCTCAGTTAAGTAGCCTGACAGCCCAGCCATTATTTCATCTCCTTGTTTACCAAACTTAAACTTGATTGTGAGTTGGATCTGTGCAGACTGAAAGTCCTGTTATCACCTCAATGTAATTCCTTGCAGACGCTCAAGCAGTTTTTATCCTGCTGTAGTTAGTGAACTGCATATTTCTGACTGTACTTTTTTTGTTGTTTTTTTTTGGGAGATGTGTCAGAACAAACTGGATTTGGCAGTCCCACACAGTGCACGTGGTGGTGCAGTGAGCTCCCCATTAACCTCAGGGATATTTGTGGTGGAAAGTAGTTTATGGCCTGCCTGTGAGCAGCAGATGGGAACACTTTGCTGCAGTTGTTTACATGTTATGGCTTTTCTTGCTCATAGCAGCAATTTTTTTAACATTCTCTCTCACTTTATGGGCCTCATTAAAATGGCAATGTATTTCTCATTTATGGACAGACACTTTCTCTAATGTATTCTATGGATTTCTAATGAGATTCGGGAACCACTGTCTCGCCTTTGACATGAAAAGTTAGTTTCTCAGATCATTTCTATAAACAAGGCCTCAAACGGAACAGCTGCAAAGGAACAGAGGTGATTTATTGCCATGGCTGCCACATGTAATCATTTTATTAAAGCTCACATCTGAGCTTGTTTCTGTCATGTCTGCTGATATAAAATCAACTACACTGTGTCATATCTTCTAATATTTGTGTAAAAATACAGAACCACTTCCTTATAAAGGATGCATGAGCTGTAACTAATTGCTTTATTACTTCTAAATAAGTTATTTACTAATGTTGATAAGATCAACTTTTGTCTGCAGTCTGCAGTTGTGAATGTTGATATTTCAGGCTATAAATAATAGTCCATTGGAGGAAACGTCTTGGTGAACTAAAGGACAAAGCCAGTGTTTTGACAGTGGAGGACAAACACCAGGAAGTTTTCTCTCAAAAGTTGTCCTCATTAAGTCATTATATCTATAAATTTGTTGGCCATAATTAAATCCAAATTTCAGTTTATAAATGTTTTATGAAGTTACTTATCAGAATTTGTAAGTCAGAAAGGACAAAATACAAAATGCAGCTGAGGTTGATTTACAGATATTTGGTCATACTTCAAGGGCGGCACAGTGGTTCATTGGTTAGCCCTGTCGCCTCGCAGCAAGAAGGTTCTGGGTTCGAGCCCCGGTTTGGAGTTTGTTCTCCCTGTTCTCTCCAGGTACTCTGCCTTCCTCCCACAGTCCAGAGACATGCAGGTTAGCTTAATTGGTGACTCTAAATTGCCCATAAGTGTGAATGTGAGTCTGTCTATATATGTGTTGGCCATGTAATGGACTGTCGATCTGTACAGGGTGTACCCGTCCTCTCACCCAATGCCAGCTGGGATATGAATGAATGAATGAATCCAAGGCACTGGAAAAACTACAATTTTGACCTGATGGTGGCGCTGGATTAAAAGTCAGGGATCACCAAAGTGATTACAGTTCATTTTGAGGGAAATATTAATGTTTACTAATCTTAACCTCATTGTGTTGCTAGAGGAACAGCCAGAGATCACCAAAGTGAACATAGATGTCTATACATTTTTTCATGGCAACACATCCAGTATTTATCGAGACCAACAGACCGACTGACACTTTCTATTTTTAGCATGTCTTTGTCTCAGATGTAACAAATCATGTGATATATGCACAACATGGTAACAGGACAATCATGCTTTATTTCTTTTTCTTTTTTTTTTCAGGATTCTTCACTTCTAGTGCACTCATCGGAAAATGTTTCCCTTAATGCCCGCAATGAAAATGGTAATGTCACGGGGAGGATATCAGTAGGTGAGAGCCTGAAAGAGGTCACATGTACACACACACACACACACACACACACACACACATACATACACTCACTCATGCATAACAAAGTATCCCATTGATGTATGAGGGCAATAGTAAAGTCATTCATGCACTTGCCCTGCAGCGATTTCTCATCCAACATTAACTGTGACAAGAGGCCATCTTTCCATTTACAATCTCTTAGATTTCCATTTAAAATCCATTAAATGCAACATTCCTCTCTCTACCACTGTTTCTGGATCGCTCTATATTACACAGAGGACCCGAGGCCTGTGGAGGATCATATTTGTGCATCTTTTATGGCTCACCAGCGGCTGCGTTGGGGTATTTTGTCATAATTAAAAGGCCAACAAATGACCCAGCTAATTGCCGTGTTCCACAGGGCCGTTATGTGTCCTTGATCATTAAACCATAAAAAGCATAGCCTGCATCCTCTTGGGCCTCTGTGAATGAAACTAAAATGCTTGTTAGGGAGGATTACATGCCTGTTCACAGTTGTAGGTGCTGAAGTGGGTTAAATATCCCACTGTCTGATCTACCTGCTCTAAATTTGCTCCTTGCAGGGCTGTGAACAGCGATGTAGTGATGGATGAAGTGAGATAACCTCAGATTTGTTACTTTTCTCTTTTTCAGTAGGTGGTTGTTTACTCACCTTTGTTGCTACCATGGTGCTGTGTGTGAGGAGACTGAGATTTTTACCCAGTAAAGAGTGAATGTGTCTCATTATATTCTCTAAGCCCTGCAGATGTAAACAGTATAACAGGAAGATAAAGCATACATTTTGATGATTTAATTTTTTTCATGTGTTTTTGCCAGCCCCCCCTTCAGGTATTGTTGTTGTTGTTGTTGTTGTTGCAGGTCCAAAAGAGGCTCAGGGACACACTCGAAATCTGCTCATTAACTCCCACAATGACAACATGCTGTTCACTGCAGATGGCGACCAGGCTGTGATTGGACCAGACAAACTACGAGTCACAGGTATATCAACAGCTGCCACCTGCTGTTTCCTTGGAAATGCCGCACACCTCTTGGCGAAAACGTTTCTGAGTCTTGGAAAAAGATAATATTGACAACAGATGTGACCTCAACAGGAGCTATTTGGTTTGATGGCAGATTTGTGCACAACAATCCAGCAACCAAGGACAAAGACAGATGCAGTAATTTTCACTTCATTCACTTCGTACAGCTGAGTGGGCATCCGTAAGGTGAACTGTAAGGAGCTCAGTGATCTAAACCTGAGCAAGTGTTAACGGCACGTATCACATTAATAGTAAAAGTATTTTTACCCCTCAATACCATAAGTTATGTCATATTAAAGGATAAAGCGTTAAAATACAACCCCCCCCCATCGTCTTTTCCATCCTACATTCCCAGCATCTCAGTGTCCAGTGTGTGTGTGTGTCGATGGAGCTGTGGGTCGCTGACCACACACTGTGACGGCTGATTAATGTTGAAGGCAGTGTCAGCTGATAGCTTCATTATGCCTGGGGTCATTTTGATCCAGAGAGAGAGAGAGAGCAGCAGGCAGCAGCAGTTGAGAGGGAGATGCTTGATTAAAAAAAAAAAAATCACTGAAACAAAGCTTCTGTACCCACTGTGAGGCGAGTGGTTTCATTCACCACAGTCGGGCTCACTTTCTGGACGGTATGGTGGGGGGTTTTTGGATCTAATTTTCTCTTGTGTTGCCCTCTCCCTCTCTGACTACTCTGTTTTAGAGTAGTCAAAAAGAGAAGACTCCAGATTCTCTATTTTAAAAGCAAGTTTTCCTCATAGAAGCAAAGGACAGTCTAGACTATAACCACACTAGTAACACAACTCGATTCAACCTCTCCACCAGGTCCTGAGGGAGCGCTGTTCCAGCATTCAGTGGAGGTGCCCCTGCTGAAGTCTGAACTCCTCAAAGACCTGAGGTGAGCATTTCAGCCATCTTGTGTGGGTCATGTTATTGGATAACACATGAGGACGGAGGTTTTATGACACACTTTAGCCTGTAATTTCACCTTAGAAGCAGCCATAAATAAAAAGAAAAAAACAGACAATATGAATGGAAGTTGTATTTATAACACTGACATGTTTGGCTTTAGGTTAGAGTCTCCTACTCGCTCTCTCAGTATGGACGCACCGAAAGGAGTTCATATCAAAGCCCTTGCTGGTAACATTGAAGCTGCCTCCAACATGGACATTATTCTACAGTCTAGTCTCGGACTGGTAAGAAAAACATTGTCTGCTTCCTAAGGTCTGCTACACATCATCTTCAGGCCTGTTTTTTCTTTTGATTACCACAGGAATATACAGAACGCTCTTACACAATATGCTGCTTCACACTTCTATAATCTCTTACAGTCACACCTGGGAGGTTTCTGACTAGAGCCTCACTCAAGTGCAGTTTGACAGTAACTCTGCTTTTTAAGTCAATTTTTTGTCCCAAATACCTTCCAGATCACCCTCAGAGAGCTCATTAGAGCAGTTCTACTTTAGGTCTAAAACTCTACTTTATCCTGTTGTAAAGAATAACATATACTGCATGTATTTCTTGTGGCTCTAAAGGAGTTCTTTATAAAACTAAAAAAAAACTGTAAGCTGTAATGAGCTCATTGCTTTTTGAAGTCATAAAATATTTGTTTGGGCTCTGTAGGTCTGTTGTGGTGTAGTGGTTTGCAGTTCCGATGTTGCTGTTTAAAGTGAGTTTTGGTGGTTGATTCTGGCTGAATCAGAGCTGGGTAATTACTGTGGTGGATCTAGCATGCTAAACTACAGAGAGCATTTGTGTCACAGGCACTTATTTGACCTTTTTACAATGTAGTTGAAGCGTGTACCACACCCTCATCTCTCTTTTCTTGCTCTAGGAAAGAAAACTGGGTGTTAATCTTCACTGAACTTGTCTTGGATAATAATAGAAGTTATTTGAATGCTCACATCCTCTGGTTTTCAGTGGTTTTTCTGCCACAGGAGCGTGGACTAGCCTGTACTACTCTGTTTAATCTGTTTAAGCATTCTAATCTGTTTATATCTTCTTCATGGTCCAGTGCACTGGTTAGGCACTCACTGGACATTCCTCTATAGCTCCCACCATACTGTGTGCTGTGATGTGTGTATGCACTCAGTCGAAGTGTAGAGAATAAAGCAGAGTGACATTTCCTTGTTTATTTAATGCAACTCCGTTGTTCTCCTTTAATTGCCCTTGCTCTCCACACTGTCTGCTGTGCAGCTGGTGCTGGATGCTGAGACGGTACGCATGCCGAGCCTGCCCCTGAGCGAAGGAGGGGTTTCTGGAAGCGCTCAGAGTCTCTATGAGGTCTGTGTCTGTCCCAGTGGCAAGCTGTTCCTGTCCAAGGCTGAGGTCATCTCCACTTGCAGTGAGAATCAGGAGTGCTAGATAGACTCTGACAAGGTAACTGATTTTTCAACTCATAGTAGATGCATACTCTGGGAGGCACCAAGCACAACTGTTTATATCTGGCCTGAGTTTTTTTTTTTTTTCTTTAATACCAAAGTGGGTCTATGATGATCTCACTGGCACGTCAAGGCCTATAAAAATACAAATGCCTGCTGGTGTACATGTTGGAGATGTCATGAAATGCATCCATTTAGTTGCATTTATCCTCTAACTATTCCGCTCTAAACCAATTGGCACTCAGACCCATATTTATCTGCATCAGAGCTTTGTGAAGAACGTTTTACACACACAGTATCATGGCTGGGCAATGAGGAGCTGGTAACAGCTTACATCCTATGCAATATTATCTTGTGGTGCAATAAATGAAACTGACACATATCAAGGGCTTGGAATAGTCAAAAAATAAATACATCTAATGGCGACAAAATATTACAGAGAATAATTTTGTTTTACATGTGCCCCTCTGGCTCCAAGCCCTTGGTATGTTGTATTGTTGTTTTGGTGTTTAGCATGTTTTTATTTAATTGGAGAAAAAATTAAAGAAATGCTGGTATATATTTTGTCATTGTCATAGTCACCTCAGAGATTCAGAGATGGCCTTTATCTCTTTTTTCCTAACTGAAATTCAAATACAACTCTAGGCGACAGACTTGTTTATTGTTTTAATTGCTCCATAAAGAGATTAAAATACCAAATCCTTATAGTATCATAAAGAGTTATTAGTGTGGTATCACATGTGTAATTATGTCCCCGTCCCCACAATTTTATAAGACTATATATGTTTGGCCTGTTATTTTTAAGCATGTAATTATGCATTAGCTACGAGACAGACCACTTTTTCTTGCAAGTGAGCTGGTCTGTGTTTGTTCAATAACCTCATCTCTAGCCAGGGTCGATGACTATTAAAACAACAAGAAGCAAAAACAAAACTGGTCTAATAAAGACACTGTAGTTGTGTGTTGTTGATGATTCTGCGTGGAAAATGTTTTTTTGCCCTTCTCGTCAAATACGGATTGACTTTATTTTCTTTTTACACAATATGCATGACAGGCACTTAACATTTGCCTCTGTTGTAACATTAAGGTTCACTCTGTCAAAAAGGGCAATATTTTGTAATGATAGTTACATTGAGTTTAGATTCAATTTATGTTACATTATTGCAAGACTGTTTTTAGTGATTACCATCTCATGGCATTATCAGTCAGTATTGATAAGTAGTTGATTTGCAGTTGTCACCTCTGTCCTGGCATATTTTGATAAAGTGTGTAATGTGTATTTATTAATTTTGTATGTTGAATAAACTTTGTGCTATTCTTCTATGACATGTCTCTTCAGAGCAACTGATTCTCATAAACTTGTTTTTCTCATGTTTTCTGATCAGGTTTTATGGACAAAAATGCACCAGAGGACACGCAGCCTTTTCATTTATTGCACAATCATTTTAAAATTCCTCAGTTCTCTGCTGTGCACTAGAGCTGTACAATGGAGATGGCTACAGTTTAGATAATTCTTACCATATTAATGGCTCTCTGGTGCACTCTAGTGGATAAGATCTGCAATAGCACCATGATGCAGAGGACAGTGTCACCAACAAGCAAAATTGGCAAACTTTCTGATCTTATTCAGATTGGATTATTATTGTTGTTGTTGTTGTTGAGAATGCAATGAAAACACACCATGTTTTCTGGTGTGTGTGTGTGTGCGTGTAGCATTAAAACAACATAACTCTACAACTGAATGTTGACCTTAAAGCTGCTGCAGGTTATTACAACCTAATGTCAGTGCTAATAATCAAATTACAATATGACTTTGTTCATATTTGTCCACTTAGGAGACCATAGCTTACTCTGCTTGTAAACTTGAGACAACATAAAGTATTAAAAATGGATGCAACACAAAAGTATGCCCATTTAAAAGTGCTTAAGTTGTTTAAATCAGATGGATTACCTGTTATTTTTAAATGTGCCCTCTTTTATAAACCTAAAAATAAAAACTGACACTGTTTATTTAAGGGGAATTTATTAGGCCTTCCTATGGCACAGTTTACATCAACATGTATGATACACAAGGGACTCCACTGTGGTTTATTCAAGGAGACGCCCTCAGCTGAGTCACCTCAAGCTTGAGGTGTAATAAGACAACAGATACCAAGAAGCACATTTTAAATCATGTTTCAAAATGACACTTAAAATATGTGGTCAGTATGTGTATAGTCCTTCAAATTAAAGGGAAAATGGAGCTGTAAAAACACACGAGCACCACAGTCTGGTGCTGGTCTATGTTCCTTAAACCAGAAAAGTTCAAATTATCAAAAATGTATGAACATGGTTTCATGCTGACAAAAGTTAACATGTTACGGGTTGTGCCCAGATTATAGAATATATATGGCTCTTTATTCTATCTATCACACTGGTCTACTGAGTATTCCCAAACAGGCCATCACTGTGAAAAGAAACAGCTTTTGGATGACTTGTTTAAGCAAAAGCTGAGCTGTAGCTGTCACTGCTCCATTCAAAACTGTAGTTCTCAAAGCAGATTTGCTCTCTGTAGGGCCCCAGAGTACATGTAGTTCATATGAACAGGTTAATAATGCAAAACAGTCACCAGATGTTACTGCATGGAGCACAACAAACATTCAACATAGCCATAACAAAACAAAACAGATCCCCAATAAAAAAAATAACCATAACAACACAATTGCCTTCAAACTAACAAAGAGGTTTCCATTCACAGTTGGATTCTCCCAAGTTGCTGGGGTGAC
The DNA here is from genome assembly GCF_001640805.2 of Lates calcarifer. NCBI lineage: Eukaryota > Metazoa > Chordata > Actinopteri > Centropomidae > Lates > Lates calcarifer. The sequence goes on from NC_066853.1 coordinate 5,492,564, forward strand.
ACAAGCGCTATACAAGTGCAAGTGCAAATACATAAGGAGTTTCAAAAAAGTGCTTTGTCCATAAACAACTGACAGGCTATGTTACAGAAAATTTACAAATTTACAGAAATGATATGAAATCAACTGTTAAAAAAAGAAAATTTACAAACATGATTGTATTTCCTTGCCTTGCTGAGATCTTGCAAATAGTGTGTGTAATGTTGCATGACAGTAATTGCAGTATTGACAGTTGATCTATTTTTTTCACTACAAGCACAACCTTTAGGTATACTCAACTGGTTTTCTGTAGCAAGAAAAAAAAAAAAAAGAAAAGAAAAAAAATATATATATATATTATAAAAGATAAAGTAAAAAAGCAGCATGTTTTTAATCTAACTCAGAGCAAATAGGTTCAATATGGGGACTTTGGTAAAAAAAAAAAAAAAAAAAAAACTATTGCTGAGGCATGTGTATGTACAGCATATGCAGAATTTTTTTTCACATATTACAGCAAATCTATATTGAGACAGCCGAATGAGTTATGGGAGCCATACATTTATTTACTGTGCATGGGCTACAGCACCACCATCACAGGTAGAAACTGCATATGTACCATAAGCTGCCAGCTGGATATTTCTATTCAAAGTGATATACATGATCTGTATTGCACACAGCCACGAGTCTCCTCTATTTCACAGAGGATCTATGCATACTGTAGTTTCCTTGTCATCCTTAACAATATTATATTTTTTGCTGCACAAAGGTTTCAAGCTTTATGATAATCCGTGCGGTACATTCCATCACTCTCATTGCCACCTCAGATGTGTATCTGTCATTGGGAATCTGTGGAAATGGCAGGAGATCAGGGTAGCGAGTTCTCAGGCTGTCAACACCATATCCTTCGAGGATCTGAACATCATTGGCGAGGCCTGTTAACTGGGAGTTGTACTCCTCCACTTTTTGAGCTAGAGCAGTTGGTTTTACATCTTTGTCTGACTTTCCTCTGACTGCATAGTCTGCAGCTATCAGTGCAAGCTTCGTGGCTAGGTAGCATTTAAAACAAACCCACTCATTGGCATTTTTATGAAGATCATTGCGAGCAGCAGAGTAGTTTGCTCTGGCTTGCCTGAGCCACCTGCGGGCTTCCACAGGGTTTCCAACTGTCTTGAAAGTTGGGGGCACAAAGAAACGATGAGAATGTGATGAACCTGCATAGGTTGTATAATGTTCCCTGAACTGCTGCCTTTCTGACTTGTGACTTGTTGCTTCTTGGTTCCATGATGAATAAAACCTTTGAAATGAGAACTTCTCTGATTGGAAGCGGGTTGATGATGTGGAGAAGGATCTCCTGGAAGCTCTGTCTGTATTTTGCTGATCAGCCAAAGACTGTTTCTCCATCCTATTGATCTCATTTTGCAAGTGCTTGAAGACTTCTGTGGCTATGTCCAGATGCTCTGCATTTTTGTCTGGATGCCACTTGAGATACAATCTGCGGATTATCTTCTTTCTTTCTGTTTCAGGAAGCTTCCAAGCTTGTTCAACTACTAAGGTCACTTCTTTCAGAATCTCAGGTAATGCATGAAGCTTGATCTTTTTTGGTGATTGTTTTTGAGAGGGGGGTCTGAGGTTTTCCTTGCCAGAAAACATAGGAGGGACCATTCGTAGACCAATAGAACGACTGTCTGGACTTGTCGGAGTTGAGGGGGCACTGGTGTCTCGGACATGGGTGCTTTCGTCTTGTCTTGAGAATTTGTACAAATCGAGGGAACTGACTATTTTGTATTCACTGTATCCAATGTCAATCTGAAAGCATTTTCCAAGGAAACTTGTGTTTTCCTCCTCTTCTCTTTCTACTTCTTGAACAATGATAGCATATGTATAGGTAGGCTGGTAGGACCCGTATATGTCTCCTCCCTCAGAGTCTACAAGGTAACCCACATATTCCCCTGGATAGAATACATTCATTGGATCCATGAGGAGTGTATGATGTATCTCTGCTGGTATGGGGGTCCCAGGGAGGGGTAGCTCAAGTTTTGAAGGCTCTGTTGAGTCATACTTCACACCAAGGCTGTCCAGCTTCTCTGTGATTCTGTAGATGTCATTGCAGCCCAGCATGGCAATTAGATAGGATGTGTCAGAAATAAGATTGTCTGTAGCAGACTTTAATGTCATGGCTAGTGCCAAGAGAAAATTTATGTCTTTGCTGTCTGAATGCTGAATGTAGAGGTGAATCACAGCTGTCCCATACCTCTTGAGGAAGGCAAGTGTTTCACTGCGGCTGTGTGGGATAGGGCTACATCCTTTCACTCTTAATGTTGTCTGGAGTTTCTCAAAACAGGATACTTTGAGTCCTTCACAAAGTGCTTTGCAGAGACGTATGGCTTTTTCCTCATTCACAAGGTATGCATTGTCATTCTCATGTTTCATTATTCTGATCAGTCCTGTGATGAACTGCTCTGATGACAGCAAAAGCTGAAGGCGTCCTTGAAGTGAGCAAAGAGCACCAAACTGGCACATCTTTGGGGAATCCTCATCAAGTTGCTCCTCAAGAATGCTACTCAACAGTCTAGGCCTTAGTTTCTGTGGAAGTAGCATGATCAGCTTTGTGTGGAAAGCATGATCTTTTCCCAGATAGCACTGGCTCATGTCCACAAGCATCTGAACCCCAACGTTACCCTGAATTCTGCTCTTGTAGTGTGGGGCATCATCAAACACTAAACTGTTGGATTTTGCTAATCTGCCATCATGGCTTGGCAGATAAAATATCAAATCTCTGAGACTCTCTAGATCTTTGCGAATTTCTACTGGATCATTATGGAGAGACTTGAACAATCCTGAAACAACTCTTTTCACAGTTCTCATTTCATTTGGATCGAGCTGTTTGCCCTCTGAACTTCTGTAAATTCGCCACAGCACTTCAACGTACTGTTTGGTTGACACAACATCTTCTGTGCCAAGGAGTTTAAAGAGTTGGTGAAAGGTACCAAGTTCTAGAGGCAATTTGTACAAGTAGGGTTTAAAGTCAGACTCATTGTCCAAATTAATGACAACCTCTTCAGGTTTCAGCAATTTCCAGCCATCTTCAACCATGACAAAAGCCACCCCACGGAGCTGGTAACGGAAATCTCTTTTATCCGCATTGAGGAACTCGTAGGTGGACCTCAAAACTTTGTTCCTGGTTTTCACCATTTCATCATCTGGACTGGATATGTTGCAGATGTTCTTGCAGTTGCTTATGACTTTCTCCAAAGGTGGATCCAAGCTGACACCTAACATGCTCAGCACTTGGTCAAGTTGTTCCTGTCCAGTGAGGGTGCTCCCTTCCTGGTCCTTCATGCTTGATGGAGTAGCTTTCTCTGGTAGAATTGGACAGGATGTCCAAAGCAAGTGAATAATATCTGTTTGCTTGAATTTTGGATTTACCTGAGACCCACTGAAACGAATCAGAGGAAGTGTGCCACTCATCTCTTGGTACTGCGAATGAAGCTTGATGAGTTCTTTGGGTGCTCTCTCAGGACACAGGAATGGTATCATAGAGAGCTCTTTGAGAAAAGTACCCTGGAACAGGTCTGTCCTCTCTTTGAAAATATGGTTCAAGAGAACATCAACAATGGTTTGCACTTTTTCTTTGGTCCAGCTCTCTGTCTGGGCTTTAATGCTGACCTCTTTTGCAAACTGAAGAACTTGCTGCTGGGACATTTCATGCTTGAGACCAATATTTCTTAGAAAGGTTATCCATGAGGTGAGCAACAATGTCCCATTCTTTGGTTTTGACACTTGCTCAACTTTCTTGAAAAAGTCACTTGGTATGAATGATTTTGCAGGTAGCATAACCTCAAACACCTTCACTGTTTCATCATAGAAGAACTTGGTTGGCCTGAGTCTGTTTGAGCAGTCGTAGATGAATGACAGTCCCTCCAGTTTCTCATAGAGCTGATCTTTCATCTCACATGGTTCTTCCATTGACAAAAGTCTCTCTTTCAAGTAGACAATGTGCTCAACTTTGGCATCATAGGAAAGACTCTCAAACTTTGGCAAGAGATGTTGAAGGTAGATTTCTAAGTCATCAATTGGCATACAGCCAAGAAAGGTGTACAGTTCTTTCAGCTGTGGACTGTCTGCTAGAAAGGCAAAGGAGGCTGTGTGAGCCCATTTTTCTATGTCTGCAGTAGGGATGGTTTTTGCAAGGACAAAGTTTGCCCCATAGTTTGCAATGTTGATGTATCTCCCACTAACTGATTTAAAGCATGGGAGGAGTTTTAGGCTTTGTACATCCTGCTGTGTAAGGTTAGCTAGGTTGCAGTTGAAATACAACAGAAGAGCCTCAAAGTCTTTGTCACTCAGGTTTGCTGCTTTGAATGCAGATGTCTGAATCATGTACTCTACAGCTTTCAGAATACTTGATGGATTTTCAATGTTTGCTGTGTGCTGAGCCAGAAAAGGCATGATGGGATTCTCTTTGACACAGATTTTGTTGACTGCAAGCTGAATGCAGCCTGCTTTCATTAGGGTGTGAAAGACTTTGTCATTTTGGCCATGTGGAAATATGGCTATGTTCATCAAACTCAGAGGTAAAAGCACATCATGCTCTGGGACAACTATCTTTTCTCTTGCCATGAATTTGATTCCAGGTAGTAAAGCCCAGTCTTTGAGAATGTCAAGCACTGTGTCAAAATTGGGTTTGATGTCTGCCTGATCCTCCTTAACAGCAATATTCTCACTGATGAAGTTCCACACATTCTTCAGCCAAGATTCACTTGCAAAGGTATCTCTCCACTTTACAGGGATCCTTGTTCGATACTCTCTTGGAAGAACAGACCCCAGTAGGTCACCAAAGCTGCTGATGTCAAAAATCTTTGCAGCTCCTGACTTCAGCAGGATGTTGCTGTACCTGATGTACAATGTATTCATGAACATTTCTTTCCTTGATGAGATTAGCTCATGATGTGTTGTCAGGAACTTTGGTCTCTTGGTATCAAATACCTGAAGCATATTGTCCATTGTTAACATCAGAGGCAATCCCTCAATTTTGACTTCATCCACCTCTGTGTCTTTGAAACAGTACTCGAATAGAAGCTTCAGGTTATGAACTAGCTTGTAGCTGGACTGTTGGAGACGGCAGGGGAGTTTTCCAACATGGCAAGATGTGTCTGGTGATGAGAAAGTGTAAAGAAAGTTACGTACATCCTCTGGTGTTACATAACTGACTGGTATCCCTGCATCCTCCAAACAGAAGTAGAGATTTGCAGTCTCATCACAGCTGTGAACCAGGTTGAATCCAATATCCAGAAGCAAGGTTTTCAATCTGTAGACATTTTCAGCTACAGACTTCCTTGAGGTGATGTTATACTCTGTGTTTTTCAAGTGCTGTAGCTCATCTTGTAGCAGGTTGTCAAAAAAGGCTCTGCCTTTGTTTGCTGTGGATGTATTCACCCATGAAATATAAATGACAGAGTGCATGTCAGAGTTGTCTATTTGTGCTGCTCTGACCACAGGCAGCAGACGCTTCAGGTCAGCATGGACACAGTTGTACACTGCTTTAACAAGGCAGTACCAGTCTGGCTGAATATCAAGTCTGTTGACTGGGAAGAAGAACAGATATTTCCGCAGTGCATCTTTAACAACATGAAGTGGTGTTCCTTGTAGTACGGTCATGGTGGGATCAGGGCCTGGGAAGTATCTACGCTTAAGCTGAATCAGCAGTTCCACGCAGGCAGGTGCTATCAATGATGTCATCAAATTGTTATTCCAGTCACTCCTTACCCCTACTCCATTGTCATCTCGCCATAGGTTTCTTCTGGCAGAGTCTAAAGCAAAATGCCCATTGACATGAAAAGGTAAGCCTGTCTCCAGTGAAAGGGGCAAAAAGCAGAAGGCTCTGTGGGGTTTTTTGTAGTTGTGGCTTACACATGCAGCTACCCCTCCACGTGGAAATAGAGTTATGTCCTCATTTTTGTGAGCTGAGATCACACTTTTTGAGACATTTTCAATGTTAGGAAAGCCAGATCGGTTGCAGATCATCCATGTTGTCAAATTTCCATCAGTGTCCTCTATGTCCATTGTGTAGGTTATCTGTTGGACTGGGATAGCAGTGAGCTGCTTCTTTTTGGTCACACTATCAATGACTGAGGCATGAAACTGTTTGCGTTTTAGCCGATCACCATCTGTTATTTTGGCAGTCACAGAATAGAGCACTTTTAGTTCTCCAGACACATTATCAATTTCACAGATTGATATTTTCTCCATGTGGTTGAGGAACATCAGAAGCTCTGCACCATCAGTTTTTAGCTTATCCAGAAGATTTTGCACCATTCTGTCTGATGCAGGGACTGAACTGATCTCTGAGGTCTTTGCCATTTCTGTAGAGCGAATAGGGAATCTGAACATTGTGCTGCGTTCTAACTTAAAATGAAGTCCCAAATAAAGATTTAGAACATCTGAAAACTGAGATCTGAAATCTGAGTCCAAGTCTCTGAACATTCTTCCTGGACTCACAGATGTAGCCCCTGGTGCATACTGTGCATGAGGATCAAAGATACACAGAATGTCATTGTTGGAGATGAAGGATGGGCAGTCAGTGATGTGATAGACAGAGTTGAATCCTATACCATACTGACCAGTTTTGCCTGGATTGGCCTCTTTTGTTCCTCTTCCAAGATTCTGTATACCTCTGATATCATCCTCTGTGAAAGGCTGGTTGTTATATACACAGAGTGCAGGGCCTTGCATTGGGATCCATTTATCATCAAATATTCTGTCTGTGGGGTGTGTCCTTGGATCAAAAACAAAGTAAATTTCGGTGGCTTTGGCATCATCTGCATTCTGAAGCAGCTCTTTTAGCATTTCTTTTTCTGATGGGTAAGCATTGAGAATGCTTTTAATTCTGCTTGTGAGTTTTTCTTTCTGTCCAAACTCACTCCCAAGTCGAGTGAAGCAGACATTCGAGGCATACCTCTCCAAGGCTTTGTGACGTTTTGGGACTGCTCCTAATTTCACTGCAACCTCTCTTGGAATATCCCCATGACAGTATTTCACAGAAGAGTCTCTGACTTTGATCCAAGGGCAGTCATTGTAGCATAGTGATTTTGATTGCTGCAATGTCAGATTGGAGTCAGGTAACAGAATCCCACCATAATTTGCTTGGCAGTATTCTTGATTCTTGTCTCGTATCAAGCTCCATATTCCTTCACTAATAATTCTGCGACACAACTGGAAGTTCTCCTCGCTGAGTGGCCTTCGCCCACATTCCTGCTTCAGAGTTTCAAGAATTGCTGAGAAATCCTCAGCTGTAAAGCTTGGCTGTACCCCAACATTTTCAAAGAGCTCGCGACAGCTGTTTCTGTATTTGTTTGGGAGCTGATAAAGATGTGGAGCTGCATCAAAATTCAGGTGGAATGCAACTTTGGAGGGATTGACATATGTGTTCTCTACCAGGATAGAGTTGAACGCTTTAAGTTCCTCAGTTATTTGTTCTTTTGCACTCTCATCCTGTAGCATTTCTTCATGTAGATACTTGTAACAAGCATTTGTTATGTTTTCCTGATACAGTGTGACACCATCAAATGATTGAGAGAGTTTCTTGAGCTGACTGATAACCAGTCCAACTGACGGCTTCCTTATTAGACCAAGACAGTCTTTTACAGCCAATGACATTGCACCACAACCTTTGAAAGATGGAGAACTCTCATTCAGGATTGGCTTCATGAGACAAACTGTGTCCTGATGTTCAGTTGTGAAGAGTTCTCTAGCAGAGAACATTGTTGTTGGGGAAAAGTTGTTCCCATGCCATGGCAGTGAGAACCCTGCAGGTCTTGTCAGAAATGGAAGGAACTTGATGTCTTTTAGCTTTTCTAAGAGCTCAGCTGCTGCTGCATCTCTCATTTTAAGTTTCTCATCGATGAGACTGAGTAGGATACTGCTACGAAAGCATGCGGCTGCGTGATCACTTTCATTAAGATGAATAACAGACTGAGCACGCTCAACCAGGTCCTCCCACGACAAATCATCTTTCATCATGCCTAACTGCACCAGCTTCACTAAGCACACAGGGTTTAGGTAGTCTTTAGAAGTCCCTTCAGGAAATCGTCCATCATCAGTGCTGTAGAGTTTTGCAACTCTTCCCTCTGGGTGAATGAGTCTTGAAGGCAAAACCAGCTCCTTATTGGGGCCTGAGCATGGGATACAAGGGGTAACCCTGAGGATTGATGCAAAATCTTCCAGTTTCTCATTCAAGACATAATGTATCAGGGGATCTCGAAGCTCTTTGTCAATTTCCTGGATGTGAGGGAAAAAGACATCTGAAAAGAACTGATTCTCTGTCAGAGTGTTTTCCATCAACTTCCCTTTACATCCAGCATCATCAAATCCTTCCTTCACCCAGTCAGGCAGTTCAACAGCACAGAGGTCTTGTGAGCCACTCTTCTTGAGGTATTTCAAGAATATCTTGAAAGCAGCAGGACCAATGTCTGGCCTACAGAGTAAGGCATCATCAAGAAATCTGACATATTTGATTGACACCCAGGTTTTGCCATCTGAGAAAACCTTTGCATGCTCACTGTCACCTCCTTTGGCTATTTCTTGATAGACACCCTGGCTGATCAGTGTGAAGTCATCATGAACCTGACTTGGATCTGGCCATGCTGCATAATAACTGTAGTCGAGCAGTTCTCCACTTTCAGCCATTGAACGTAGCATTGTGAGAGCTGCCAAATAGGCTTGGACAATGACATGTCTCATGAACACAGAATTCCATTGTCCTTTGGTGTCAGTCTTCCAGATCTCTTTGCGGTTGGAAGTCACAGCAAAGCAGCCATTAATATGGACTGGCAGGCCTGTTTTTATTCTGAGAGGTAAGTAACAAAACACCTCTCCGATTGGTGTAGCATTGATCTTCACTGTCCATTTGCGATTCTCTTCCTCTGAGAGTAGAACAGCCACTCCTCCACAAGGCACTAGACCAAGTCTTTTTCCACTATCACTGAGGGAAAACTTGAGTGCTTCAGTTACATCCATGCATGAGCAAATGAGCCAGTTGGTGACCTCAACTGCCTTTTGGGGCATTTCATCTGTGAGTCGTCTTGTCTGAATCCCTTTAGCAGCCATCTCAAAGTACTGGTTAGGATCTTCCTCTGAACCCCTGAACAATGGGGAGTGGAGATCGACAATGCGTTTGAACACATTATGAAACTCCTCTACCATAACGCGTATGATGCAGCCAGACTTGGGAAAATCAGCAGGTACCTTGTTGCTGCTTGCTACTTTCTTCATAACCTTTGCTGCAGATTTTAGGATACTCAGAGGTCCGTATGAGGCTTTGGATGACCACACACTTTTGTTGATGGTCACAACATCTTGAGCTGCTGCTGGATTTGGTTCCTCATATTTCAGGTATTTCAAGACCATACTTCCAACATGCTGCGTAAACAGAATGAACCGATGGCCACATATGCTGAACTCGTCAACCAAGGAATAGATGTCCGTGGTGTTGTAGTACAGACTACTGATTTCACTAACTGAAGCTTCCTGCTCCGTTCTGAATGGGAGTCTAAACAGTGTGCCATTGTACTTGTATGGGGAGTCCTGAGCTAGAGGAAGCTGGCAATTGAAGACATTGATGAAAGGTTTGAACTGGTTGGGAAATTTTCTCAGCCTTTTCTGTTGCTTGCTCCAGTTGATTTTGATCCCTGGATTAGACCTGTCTCTGATGTGCTTGCTGATGTGATTGATGTTTGGATCAAACATAATCATGAACTCTCTGCTCATTATGATGGGGATGTCAGTGATGTGATAAACAGAGTTGAAGCCCAAGCCAAACTTGCCAACTTTGTCTGCTTCACATCGCTTCACTGATCCACCTAACCTGGTGATGTTCAGAAAGTCTGTGTCTGAGAATACAGAGTTGTTGAAAGACCACAAGGAGGGCCCGTGGCAAACAATCATGCCGGGGTCAAGAAGATTCTCTCGAATGTCAGTGTTTTTTCTCATGTCAATGAGGAAACTGCACTCTGTTGCACTTGCATCATCAGCATTCTGGAGGATCTCTTTAAAAATGTCTGCTACAGATGGATATTCCTCCAAGATGTTCTTTATTCTCACTGTTAGAGGTTCTCGTTGGCCTGACTGTTCAAAACCAAGGTTCTCAGGGTTTATCAGCCTAGTGCTCAAACATGGCACCTTCAGCCACTCTGCAGTTTTCATGGGGATGTCGTCATGTATTAATATAATTGGCTCTGTTGCATCCTCAAGCAAATCATTCAAATCATCAACCTTGATGTCACAGTAGGTGCATTCATGAATGGGCTTCATGGCTAATTTACTTGGGTCCTTGTAACAAAGAATCGGCACATGCATGTTAGTGTCTACAGTTATCTGATTTTTATATAGCCATCTCAAGATGTTGATCAAAAGTAAGATATCATGTTTGTTTTCCTCCTTGGTAATCTCTCCTTCACATCTTTGTCGGATGGTGCTGATGACTTCAAATACATGGCTTGGGACAACCTCTTCAACTGAACCACAAAACTTGAAAAGCTTGTGAAACTTTCTAATTGTCTTTGGCAGGGAGTACAGGTAAGGCTGCAGGTCTAAATCAGGGAGGGCTTTTAGGACCGTGTGGCCAGGTGATGAGAAGGTTTTTCCTGTCCAAACCCAATCAAAAGGCAGTGATTTCATTGCTTCCCTTGCATCCTCTAGATGAGCCTGCATGAAGGCATAAATCTCAAACAAGATCTGCTGGAATTGATACCAGTCCTCTGTGGTGAATGCTTGAGATTTATGCCAGTCATTCACTGCTTTCAAGTGTTGCAATACTTGATCCACCTGTGGCTCTACTGTTAGCTTCAGTGCCTTTTTCATACCTGCAGATGTGTGTTCAACCAGTGCTACTGAAGATCCCACAAGGACTGCATGGGATATGTCACACATCTCAGACAAAGAGCAGATATTGAGAGTATCTCCAACCCAGGCAAGGGATTTGGGGTAAGTTGGAGGTCTTTCTTTGCAGACAGGTACCCATTTCAGTTTTAGCAATGATGCCTGAGCATCAACTGATTTTATTAGCTTGGTTTGTCTGTTCAGTATCTGCAGGAGAGTTTTTGCCTTTCTGATTATGAAGTCCCACTCAGGTTCATCACTGCTTTGCAACTCCTCTATCTTCTTTGCCACATGGAGTGCATCTTTTTCACTGAGCTGTACTTCATTTCTTAGTCCCAGTTGTCTGAGTGAATGAAGAATATCAGGGGAAGATATGAATGTACTTGTAGGAAACCTGGTTTTCTCTTCCATGTAGAACAGATTCTGTAGGATCTCCAGCTCAGGATCAAAAAGATCTGAGGCTTTGACTGACTTTCCACAAGGCAGCTGAATAAATTTAAGAGCAGAAAGCCATCCAATCACAGATGAGTTTTCATTCTTTAGAAACGCCAGATGTTTAAGTGCCCAAAGCATGATTTGTGTTATTTCATCTGTTGTGTAGAACCCCCTCTCAATATCCTGAATAATAATCTTCAAACATTCTGTTGTTTTCACCTGCTCTACATTTAGCATCTTGATGAGGCGGATTGATTCCTCGTCACAGCAACCCACAAGATTTACAGATAATTTCACATCTGGTGGATACTTGGCTCGATGATGTAAAGCTCTAGCCCCTCTCAGTGATGTAAATGCTGTAGTACCTTCAGGGCTGGTCCCCACTTTCTCAAAAATGGAAAGTTCAAGCATGGTATGCTTTTCCTTCTCTGTAATGTCAGACAGTCCTGCAAGAAAGTTTCTGAGTGTAGTCTTCTCTTTGACTGAGAAAGAAGAGACTTGGCTGGATAATCTTTGTGTTGCCATTCTATCCATAATTTGCAGAAGCATCCCCGGAGAGGAAGGATGGATGTAATTCTTTAGCAGAGGGTGCTGCAAACATGGATCCAGCTTTTTTATTACTACTCCTCCAAGCTTTTCCATGATGTCAAGAAGAGTTTCAGAAAGTGGTGCCTCTTCCTCTTCCACAAGAATTATGGGAGATGGAGTTTTGAGACGCAGAAGTTTAACTATTTCCATGCTTTCCTCAAGTGGCACAAGTGGGATCAAAGGCATGTCTTCAAAGATACTTAAGTCATCAGAAAAATGTATATAGAGATGTTTCCAAATAATTTTCAGCCAGGAAACTGTAGGATGCTTCAACTCTTTGTTTCCAGGTTCCCATTGGACAATGAAGTCTCTAGTTGGCCAAGCTGTTGATAGGATCTCCTTGATGAGTCGAGCTGATCGTTCGGGGTTCAGCACTTGTAGCTGAGTGCAGGGTCTTCCTGTTTAGATAAAAAGGAAAAATGTAATTAGCCTTAGTTTTATAGAAGTTACTAAATGGTATCTATCAAAGCTGACACAGTTAGGTTTGTTTTGTTATTTCTCAATGCAGCAACCTCAAAGGTTAATTCTGTAAAAGTAAAAATGCAAGCCATTTTACAGTTCACTTATTGAGGTATGACCAGGGACAACAGGCTTTTTCTCAGGACAGATCATCTTCTCTCAGGACAGATGTCATGTTGGCTGCACAACAGGGCTGTCATTGGTCTTCAATATGCTACAATTTTAACACTGGAAAAACACTACAGGTGTTTTGGGGGAAAAAATTGTCTTCCATCCACTGAAATTATTCTCTAAATAAATCAAAGAGCAACACTGCACAAACAATTGAAAAGAAATACAACAAAATATAAATAATTAGTATATTCATACTCTAAAAAAAAACTAAAAGCAATATTGCAGCAAATATTGCTGATGTAAACCATGCAAACACACTTGCTTAAACCATGTTTGTACACACACATACACACACAGTTTGTTAGATTTGTACAAAGATCCAATCTTGGAGTCATTCTTAGTATTTCATTGCAGGGGAAACCATTTTTGACAGAGCCTAGTAACTAGTAAAACTGCAAGTCATAAAGTGCACCATGAAACCTATGTAAAATAAGTCAGAATGATGATGACTGAATGTGTTTTACTTATAGGACAGAATTTTACAGTATCTAAACATGTGAATTGTTGTTTACTTTGCTACTCACATCTGTGAGAGTTGTCTGACTGCAGTGACCATGGTGCTCTTTCACAGCCATGCAATAGTTTAGGTCAATAGTTAAAAGGACAGACTTTGAAATACCTACCTGAGCACCCCCAAAGATACTGTTGCACTGTAATTCAAGTGACACATTTTAGAGATCTGTAATGAATTTTACACTGTTTATCTGTCTTATTTGTATTTCTTTTTAGCTGTAGATATAGTTTACTTGTCATACCAAGTAAATCACAATAGTAATGATGGTTGTGTTCCACTAATTTGATAAAATAGTTATTGTGGAGATGAGTTTAGATGATACTCTGATATCATAAGCAGAGGTGGGGCCCGAGTGGGCAGGAGAATAAAGATTTCTAATAGATGCAGGATGCTACTGAAATTTAAGCTACTGTGGTGTAGTGTAAAATGAAGTGGCAGTGCTACACTTCCTGAAAAATTCAACATTCAGATGAAAAATTAATATGAAATGCAGGGCTTTATATAAAACAGGGAAAAGTTAATTCCACATTTTTATGTTAAATTACAATATTCTCTGTGTCTTTTCAGAGGACAAATCTGTTACTCAGCATATTTCCTTGGATCTGGCTCATGGCCCTCTTGTCATAATCATGGCTGAGTATGCAGTGAGGGCAGTCAGGATCTCATCTTGTGGATCGAGTGGAATGTGTGGCACAAAGACAACTCTTCCATGAAATAGCATGCTCACTCTGTCTTTCCCTTTCTGTCTCTCGCTCTTAAATTATCTATCAGCAGTGTACCAGATTTACTGCCCTGCTGGCACTGTAGGAGTAAGGTGACCCACTGTTACTACAATATGGCTGAACCCACATAACCCACATAGTCACCACAGGGACTGAGAGGATTTTTCAGTTTCAGTTTGTGATACAGTTCTGCCAGACATCTTTCATGTTAGACTCTACTATAGATCATACTTTGCTTAGTGCTTTAAGCTGATGTCAGATTGCTGATGTCAGATAGCAAATGCACTGGCCAAATACTTTACAATTTAAGTCTCCTGGTCACTATTTGGGACCAATGATATTTATGCCTACATGTATTCATGTGGGAGATTACATGTAAATTAAATATGTTACATTACCTCTGGTTTTGGCTGCTTTCTTCAAACTGTCCATTACTGAAGGCTTGATGCTCTCTAACATAAACCGACCCTCAAGTCCTGGATACAGAGACCTTAGGAGAAAGCAAAAGAAAAAAAAATTCAGTTCTACATGTACATCTGTTTTAAGTTTGAATAATGTCCTCATACAAATATTGATATTGCCATTGATCTAGCCTTTTGACCCCAAATGAATTAGCAAAATAAAACAACAGCACCATATAGGTGAACAAAATTTGTATATCTGAATTACTTTGTGTAGAGGACAAACAAATTTCTCAGTGTACTGAAAAGAAGATACACTGAGGGCCAAATTTATGTGCATGAAAGGAGAGCAAAATTTGCACAACTACTTTCAATTTGCATGTAATTATTGTCTGATTTTCAAAGGCAGCAGCAAAGCCAAATCACACAATCAGCTACAACCTTCTTTTAATATTTCTGAACAAATTTGCATCTCCTTATCAGATGTGGAAATTATTCACCTTAAAACTGATCTTTGCAAATTGCAGTAACCTTACTAAAGCCACGTACACTGAGGTGTACACCTAATGAACTGTAGATATTCTTTGATGTATATATTGACTAGGCTACTGCACCTCTTTAAATATGGTCCAAATACAAATAAGTGCTGTGTATGTTATGCAGTACATGTTATTTCAGATAAAAGTATTATCTCTTATTATTTTTACCTGTTAAAATCACTTCAGGAGTAAAAGGAAAGACACAGTTTCACTTTCTCCCTACCTGGGGTATTCTTCAGATGCAATGTAAATGGAATCCTTATCATTGACAGAGGATGAAAATGCTGTAAATGTCTCATCTTGCAGTGGCAGTAGCTCCAGTCCTATTAAGTCACTGTAATTGGCATCACTTAGCACAAACTCCAGCAGCAGCAGCTTCTCCTGTGCAGGACCCTTGTGTTTGTACTTCCTGATCACCTGCCGCATCAAAGATGGAGTCACCTTCCTCACTTCAGTGGACTCAGCCATGTAGGCAGCCAAGACTGAGTCCACAGCAGCAGGCACCTTTGCCACCTGCATTCCTGAGCTTTGGAGGTAGTTGATCAGAGTCTCTGAAATGTCCTCGTCTGTGTTCAGCTCTGAGAACACAGCCTGGTCCACCCGGATCCAGCTCTCACTGATGGAATAGATGACTTCCTGCTGCAGCAAGTCATGAAACAGTGGTTTGAGAATAGGTTTCCAGCGGGACTTGATCCGTTTAGGGTCTGGCCAGGCCTCGTAGGTCCCTACAGGGGACAATGGAAAGTCTTGGTCCTTTTTTGTGTGTACCCTTTTGATAGTCTCAGTGATGAGTGTGAAGTAAGCCCTCGGGATGACAGTGATTACTAGCAGCTCATTCCACAGGGCAGCTGGATCCCTCCACTGGTCCACTTCCCGCCACTTGATACTCCTACGGTTGTCTGTGAGACCAAAGAAGCCACTGACATGAACTGGAAGCCCCGTCTCACTCTCCTCTCCAGGGGGAAGAGGAAGGAAGCAAAAAGCTCGTCCTGAGAAACCGGATGTGGCACCTACGTCCTCTTTGTTTATCAGAGTAAGAGGCAGGGCAATGCCAATGGTGGGCATGAACTTCAAATCATCCGCCAGAGAGTCCAACTCAGCACACATTCCTCTCCCCCCAACACCATTACAAACTAGCCAAGTCGTTCTCTGAGTCTCTTTAGCCTTTTCATCCTGAGTCTCTATGCTGAGCTGGTAAGTGACACATGTGATGGTAGAGCTGGGAACACCATTGCTGTAGCTGTCTATTGCCTGACCCAGAGTCTTCAGCGCGTTTGGTCTTTCTAACTTATCATCTGTGTTTTCTGTTGCTGTAACCTGAAACAACATGCGCTCTGTACCATCGGACTCACGCACATGCAAGGAGATCTTCTGAACACTCTTGAGGAAGAGGAGTACCGTGTCTGCATCCGCTTTGAAAGACTCAAACAACTCCAAAACTTTTTCTTTGTTGTAAATGTTGCTACTGAGCTGGGAGGGTTTCATGCGGAGCGGGAAGCGGAAGAGCGTTCCAGGAAAGCTGCCATCCTGAATGGTTTTCTCAGAGCTCCCAAACATCCCAGTGTAGGGAGCAAACTGGTCAGCAAGCTCTGTGATCTCCTTAATGTCTGTCTTCAGGTTCCAACACTGTCCAGATTCGTTCACCCCAAACAGAGTCTGATGTGGGTCCAGCATGGCAATCTGGTCTCCACTGAATATACTGGGAACATCTGAAACATTGAGAAGAAAAACATAAAAACTATCAATTAAAATATAAAAGCACAGATCATTTTATCGGGTAATAAATATATATGATACACAATACTGCCAAGTGTATTTGAACCATTCTTTATCAGGGTACTTTCGATGAGAGGCAACCTCTTTTTTACAGGGACGCCCTGGCACAGTTACCCACATTCACACCTGGAAGCTGCCCAGTACAACCACAGCCTGACCCACTAGACACTAAGCTCTATCGGGGCAGTTTGGGTTCACAGGTGAGGGAGAGACATTTTCCCAGCCAAATTTAGGTTTATGCTTCTATCAGAAGGAACACAGAGAGTTGATGTTTTAAATTAACATTAAGCATAAAAATAGCTTACTTTTTTGTTTTTAAATATATTATTGTAATTATATGCCAGGCTTTAAGAGCTAATGCTGTAATGCTTTTACTGTATATCATGAAGAATATTCTCTTAAAATGCATAGTAGGAATTTGCCAAATTGTTCGTACAGAACATTCTGTTTCATAAGACTGATCCCACACGAGAAAATAGGTTAACCTGTACTAACAAAAATTGTAATTAGCATTTGAGGACAATCCTCACCTGTAATGTGGTACACAGAGTTGAAGCCAATCCCAAATCGTCCCACTTTCAAAGGATCCTCTCTCTTCCTGCTCCTCGCAATCTCCTGAATCCCATTCCAGTCTTCCACAGTGAACACAGCATCATTGTAGACATACAATGCTGTCGCTGCAATACAAGATGAGTTACAATCAGATCAGCAAAATAAGTTAAGACCATATAAAAATACACATTCAGTAAAGGTACAATGAATGAGTAAAGGTAATAATGCATTGTTTTAATAATGCCCATAACAAAATTGTCTTTTCCCTTTTCTCTGTTCACAGGAAGGTCAGAGCAGAGGATCAGCTACAGACCAGATGCTGCATGATGCTTAAGCAGGACAGATACCTGCCAACACGAAGGCTTGAACGTATGCCCTCCAATTAAAGAAGAGTATCACTGATTACTGGGCTACCCCACAGTGTTTAACTAATTAACTAACTACTAACCTTGATGCTGAGCCATGTCAGGTGACCACAGTGACTCCACTCCATATTCTGTCTCATCGTACATGAACTTGACTTCTGTGGCTCCAGCATCCTCAGCATTTTGAATCAACTCCTTCAGGATAAAACACATGACATCAGCTCATTTGGTGGATGCTTTTATCCAAAAAGCCTCACAGTGAAATAAGAGCTTTAATAGAGGAGATGGCTCATGAGGAACTTCAACCCTTCACCCCGGCAATGTTGCTACCCTGTATGGTAATATAGCTGATACTAGCAAGTAAAACCCAAATAAAACTTTGCCCTTTGTGTTTGTGCTGTCTTGACATTATTTTTCTCATTCCAGACCCCATGATGCTGTGTCTTTCTTATTGCCTGCATGTAGCAGGCAATAAGAAAAGATCTGGAAAAGATCTTCACCATAACTGCTTGTTAATCTGGATCTCATTGGTGAGCTTACGTAAAACAAAACAGAGCATGGTAAATTATATTCAAGTATATAGCGTTTCCTGACATAGGCACTACACAGTTATGTATATGGCATTTTGTTATGATACTGTAAGTATTGGAGGATTTGAAAGAGAAGGAATTTATATTTATGGATTTATAGCTCAGACAATTATGCAAGGATAGCTATGTTTTGGTGGTAGTATGTGTTCTGTTGTTTCTTCATGTATGTTGATGTGGCACGGTGAAACCACAACAGTGCGTCGCTTTTTAACGTTATTGCCGCAAGGAATTATAAGACGGCATTATCTCCTTTCCTTTCGTAGAAGAAAGTCCAGTGTATCAAATATTAAAGGAGATAAAATAGGAAGCACTGAGGGTCCTTCCCTTGGCATTTAGGGAATTCGACCGGTTTTCATCATGGCTGCCACTGACACACTTCCGGGTCATTTCATATCGGGGCAATTGTCGCGAGCCTCCCACAACTTTCAACGCGATTTTACATTAATCATTTTAAATAGTTATCTGTGTCTGACTGAAAGTATATACAGATTGCAGCCACTAGGAACGGTCGTTATACTATACATTATCAGCTTCAGCTTGCTAGGTGATCTGACCCCGGAAGCTGTATATTCGCACCTGCCCGGTTTGTTTACACACGTGAAGCAAACATTTAGTGCAGTTACTCACTGCAATGTTTTATTGTCCTCTGAGGAATAAGCGTGGAATACGTTTGAGGAAAAAGCTAAATAAAACGGCGGATTATGCCGTGGACTATTATGAGGAGGAGACTTTGTGGTGGTTGGTCGTATTTATCAGAACCGGAGTAAACGGACGAAGAGCTGATCAAACGACAGAAAAGCGACAGCACCGTTCTCGGGAAACTGATGGTGGTCCTGCACAGCCGGCTGAGAGAGAAAACTTTTGCAGCTAAGGGGAATGTGTCCGCGGATGATGGTATTTCCAGAAGTGTGTCTACGAGAAGTGATTTTACGTCGTTTATTTACGTTGTCATCCTGGAGACGTCTATATTACCCCAAATTGACTGAGGAAAGACAGAGGCCGACTGGACAAATGCTCAGCTCTTCATATGGTAAGTGAAGCAATTACAAACATGTAGAACACTGAAGGATTGTAATATGTGTGTCTCAAGATCAACAAACACTAGTATCTTCTTATTTTCCTGGTTTCACTATGAGCTGAAATTGTAGTGGAAGCTGAGAGGAAATGGTCACAATTGTGTTGGATAATAAAAAAATAAAAAATAAAAAAGGCAGGCTCAGAAACAAGTGTTTGAAATGATTCGTGTGAAAATCATGTTTATTTGGAAAGCTGCAGGACAATCCTGTCAATTGCCCTCATTCACACCAGGTTGAAATATACAGGATTTTTCCTTTTCGTTCTGCAATAATAATAATAATAATAATAATAATAATATCTTTGAATAAATACTGCAGCCCGACACTCACCTTCAGAATCTGTCCGCCTTCAGGATACCTCCTCAGAATATCTTTCAAAAATTCAACCAGTGGTGGTGTAGTCTGCCCAAACCTCCCTGTGAAAGCCAGAGCAGGTAAGATTTGCTGTTGTAAGAATGTGGTTTATTTCAGCAATGCAAGTAGTCTTGGTCCTACCTCCCCCTTTAAGGCCTCTTCCCTCCAGTGTCATGGATACTTCTGGGCTCCCTGTGGGCACCAATGTCCCAATCTGCACGCTGTCTTCCAGCTATAGGGGGTTGACATAGAGACAGAGCATTATTTGGTGTGCATGGTCTGGTAGAACATCAAGTAAATTCAGTAGAATGTTCTCAATTTAAACAAAAAGAACTTGCTTTAGGAGGCAGTAACTAATTTCTCTGTGTAACATTTCCTTTATAAACTGTTTTATTACTCACTGCAGTAAAAAAACAGCCATAAAAGCCAACTAGAAATGACTGCCATTTTTATAAGAACTATTAACAGACATCAAGATTAACGTAGCATCACTGTTAAATCTTTTGGACAGTGTTTTTGCGATCATTACTGTGATCAACAAATCTTTTCCCGGTGCCGCCTTACAGAATCGATACAGCAGGGAGTCAGCACCGTGGCCTGATACTGCTGCTGCTGCTCCTACTGTTTGAGGTTTTTCAAGGTGACACTGTGACCCACTGCACTCAGCAGTCTTTGCACATCGACATGCTGTCTGGCAAACAAGAGCTCTGCACAAGCAAAACCCTCGCTCATCATCCTCATCATGGTCAGTGCACTGTGCAATAATCATTTGAACACTTCAACATGAAGGACTTTAAG
Source organism: Lates calcarifer (assembly GCF_001640805.2). Classification (NCBI taxonomy): domain Eukaryota; kingdom Metazoa; phylum Chordata; class Actinopteri; family Centropomidae; genus Lates; species Lates calcarifer. The sequence goes on from NC_066853.1 coordinate 5,512,758, forward strand.
TCTTTAATGTCTTATGTGGCAGCAATATAAATCACTTACAGCAAATATACATTTAAAGTGTTTACATTTATCACACTGAAGACTGCGGGTGAGAAACGAGTACAGACAGACTTAAATGTTGTAGTAAGTGCATACAGTATATCTTGTGTCTGCTGCATTCATCTGAAGAGCAGAGTGCTTTGGCTGGATGTCTTTCTCTCCTAGCAAAGATATATGTATAGTATTATAATAGCTTAAAGTGTTTTTCCTCATTTGGCTTCTGGACTGAATGTTTTATAGCATTAAAAAACACCAATAGACTTGGATGTTTTCGATGAATAATGCTTATGAAACTCACAGACAACAAGGTAAACTTGCCTTTCAGTTTCTCCTAAAAAGCATACCACTCCTCTGCTAAGTACAGTGTCTGGCACAGTGCCTTGTGCATCAGACCACTGCACATTTTTAATTGTATCAGGCAGAGCAGGAATAAAATCTGAAACCTTGACTTACATTTAAGGATGGAAAATCTTTTTTAAAAAACTGGAAATACTCACAGAAAAGAATCCCAGACGTAAATATAAATTTTATTTAACTCTCTGGAGTGTAGGACCTGACCTTGTAATGCATGTGGTATTCGTGTGAAGGTGTGGCTTGCAGCTAATTTCTGCGGATGAGATCAGGAGGGGGCTGCCGAGCACTGACCACCACCTGGTGCTTTCCATCAGCTCAGCCCCCAGACACGGGGTCAACCCCTGTCATTTTAGCCTGTAGACTGTCACAGCCATCAAAAACTACCTAACAAGGGCTGTACATTGCATTTATATGACCAAAATATTTTATAGTCTGACAGATCTGTATAAAAAAGATATAAGTTTATAATATATCAATAAAACTGTACCATTTAATGGTAGAAGAGGTAGTGTGTCTAAAATGCTGATAATTACAAAGAGATTTATATTCGATTTTGTTAAATGAGGCATTTACATGTGACTTCTGTGCTTTGTTTCACGTGCTAAGAATGCAATGAGTAAACTATTGCATTGTTCGGTACAAAGTGATGATGAGGTGCCCAGTCATGTTGGCCACAGTATGAGTCAGAATATTTAACTGCAGTCATCCAAGCTGATATTGGATTACACTGCATTACTCTGTCAGAATCCAAAACGAGCCCGCAGTAAGGGTAAGGCAGGCAGACAGATAGATAGAGAGATATGATCAAAATCAGTCATAAGATCGATAACAGAACAGAAAAGATTCAATTGATTGCTCACAGAATTAAAAAATTAAACCTGCAAGGGAGACTCACAGCACCTCTAACAATGAAGGCACTGTTATCGGTTAAGATGAATGTCACATCATTTGTCCTGCAGTTATGGCACGGGGTCATTAAAACAGGCCTGTTTTCTGCTGCTGGCAATTATCTTTCCTCAAAGAAAGAAACCTCAGTTCCTTCCTGTGACAGAACCACCCACAGAGCAGCAGGCAAACAAACTAAAATGAACCCTAACAAGTTTTCCAATATTGACATAAACAAGAAGAACACACTGAATTTAAAGTTTCTAACAGACAAGACAAACACACTAAAAATAATAAACCTGTCCCATACAACAGAGCAACAAAAAATGACAAAAATGTTAAGAATTTAACCAGTGCTGGTTTTTACACAAGCTGTACAGTATTTATCTGTGTTTACAGTAACAATGTGTACAAATTTTTCAAATGTAGATTTCTGGGTTTTTTCTGTGGTTTGAACAAAAAGGGTGCAGTATGAAATTATAAAACTACTTAAAAAGATTTTTCTGTGATCTGCCCAGATGAAATTGGTTCAGCAAAGCCTGTCCAGGACACAAGAAGCGAGTAAACAAAGGACCAAGAAACTGAAAACTTTAAAAACAGTAGTTAATAATATTCATACTGCACATTTTTGTATATTTTAGTGTGTTTACTCTGATGTTGCAAACAAACAAACACTCACCACTCTCCCATCATGAGTCAGATGTTGCTCATTAATCGGGAGATTCGTCTCCTCGTAGAGCAGCTCTTTGACATCTTGAACAGATGCGAAGGGAGAGACCTGGTAGGACCTTAGGCCTATGTACTCATGACGGACTGTCACCCGTGGCAACCTTTAAAAAATAAAGACAATAAAGCTGTTAAAAATTTGACAACAAAACAAAATAATTATGGGAAACATTTCAGTATAAGCTAAGACTTTTGCAATGAATGCCTTTTCATTCATTTGGAGCACTCTCCTATGACTGCACCGAGAAGAGTAAAGGAGGCATCAAATTTGATCTCTTCTGTTGAGGACACAAGAGTCTTGCATAGAGACATTATTGATCAAGGTTTAGGTTTGGAAGAAACATGAGAATGGACACCTCACCAGCTCCATCTGTTAATGGTCCATTAGTACCAGTTAGACATCTGTATTAAGCTCTAGAGTTTGATTTTTAGCACGCTCCCTTCTCATACAGCCTGCAGCCTTACTGCACTGAAATGCTGCAGGGTGATATGCTATCCCTAAAGAGTGAAACCTTTAAAAACGTTGTAACAGCAGTCACAGACACAATAATTGATCCCTACTCCAAGAGAGATGCACCAGCTCCCATCAGAGGGCTGGGTATCTCTGTCATTTTGTTGCTGGTCAACTCTGCCTCCAATGACCATTTGAAGACTACCACATTCTAGTACAGACTGAGCTGCTATTTAAGGGATCCACATGGGTGTTTTACTTATGTAAGGCAAACCTATAAGTTAGGCTGTTGACACCTTAACAGCGATAAAGCAAAAATGTTCTTGCTTATTCAGCAGCAGAGCACTGGAGCACTGGTGCACAGTGGTGCAGTCACTGGAACTGGGGTGGGTGTGGCAGCCAGCACAGGATGGTTGGAAAAAAAACCAAAAAAAAAAAAAAAACCAAAACAAAAAGCTCCTTAGACCATATTAAACTATCTTGGACAATACACGACAAGACTGACATTGGGAAATATTGTTATTCTCTTTATGTCTTAGTGCAGCTGAATTTAACCTGAACATCACAACCACTGTGTTACGGGATAGCATTTAAATTGCTAGCGTTAATGTACTATAATGTTGCCAGGAATAAGCTATTTTACAGCACACATTAAACTTACCACGGGTCTGGACAGTTGGCCATCTCGTTGCTGTTATGTGTCCCAGCACATTCACATTCATGGGACTATCTCTGGCACTGGGCGCAGGAATACTCCACCCGGAAAACGGCTGTGGCAAAGCAAGATAACCGTTACTTTCCCTAAAAACACCTGTCAGATCTGTACATAACTGTGTCGTAAATCTACACCTAAGCTCGTCTGGTGATGTATACGATACAAGAAGATACGTTAAAAATCAATATGTTGTTGTAAGTGTGACTAAGAGGCTTTGTTTTGCCGGTGTATCGCCGGTGCCGGGTGTTTTGTTTAGCCTCTTTAGGAGCGTTATCCCGCTATCCCAACAAACCCCCCACACTCACTCACTTGTAACGGTCCAGCGCGCGCCGTTAACGGTCTCCTCGCAAAGACGACACATTTCACGGCAGGTTATGGTTCCTGGAAACAACAACAACAACAATAGCAGGTGACATGACCGTTTCCCTCCAGCGACATACTGGCTCCTTCAAAGGCGATGTTCTAATAATAATGAATTACACTGAGGAGACGAACTGTGGAGACGAAGCGAGAGGGTTCACTCCCTGTTACTTCCGCGTCGTCTTAAATCCGTTCAGGCAGTCTCTAGTGGTCTCGACTATCTATTGTCTTTTGGCTGCCAGTCCTGGATTGTGCATCACTGATACTTTTCATTTTATATATTTTTCCGAGTGGCTTATTTTGTATTTTACAGCCTTCTATTACAGAGTAAATATTAATATAGACCGTGAGAAACAATTGGGTTTAGTTTCTGCGCATGCGTACCAGTTAACATGTATTATCAATCTCAGAATTCATAAATATTCTTGTAAGTTTTAACTGTATACTTTATCTAGCTGACCTACTGGCAATATTTTAATACTGTAGTTAAGTTAAATATACATATGTGAACACATAATGTGCGTTTAATTGACTGCTGGTGAGTTTAAGTCATACTAGTCCACAGACACTGAAGAATCAAAGAGCTCTCGCTCTGACCTATTCTAAAGGCCCAGTGTTCCGGAAGTAAAACTATTGATATTTTGCATTGACAATGATAAGTGAGTGACTGGCAGCTGGGGTATTTCCAGTGAGCATCTGTGCTGAAAAGGCCGGGTTGATTGATAGAAGTAAAAGCTGCATTAATTGATTTTTACGGACAGATGAACTACAGTTTCAGCACACACAGAGCATAAGTGATTTGGAGTTGTCTTCCTAGTCCAATTCTTCTTCTTATATCTTTTTTTTTTCCAGTCCTGAGGGAAATATAATATCACTGACTTAATAAATTAGTAACAATAAATTACTCCAATTGGCCAATCAGAGCTCTGTATTTATTCTATTTATATTCATTAAAATTTTATAATCTCGTGGCACATTTTTAGCTTGTTTAGCTGGTTAATTAGGCTAATTCTGATGGAACAGTCTCCACATACTACAGTCAGAAGCAACTCCACCTAATATACTGTTGATATTACGTTCACAAAGACACCGGTCAGGACGCCAGCACACTGCAGTCAGAGATGCGCACATTAACTTTATAGACAAGACCCAGCTTCTGATATAAGGGCCTGTCCGAGTCCAGCTGATCAGACACATTTCACTAAGGCCTCGCGTTAAAATCACACTGAAACCTTTTATGCAGCAGCAGACACAGCCTCTACATTAAGACAATCTACTCTGATGCCAGCTAATCTTACAGAAGCTGCTCTGATTTTTAGACTGAACCCTATCTGATTGCACCCTTGGCTACCCCTGCAAAAATCCCTGTAATGTTTTGACAACATATCGCTCTGTGGTGCAATGTTTTTTGCAGGATTACGTAGAAAAGTGACATCATCACCTCAAAGTCAAGGACTCCCAGCACCTTAAAATATAAACCTGCTCTCAGTGGCATCATGCTGGGTATCCACATATTCAATCCGCTGAGCATCATCCTCTGCAGAAAAAAACTCTATACTGTTCAGACACCACACGATAAGACCCAGCTGTTACATGCAAAAATACGTCAAACTTACCAGAGTACTACGGTTTCAGCCGCCAGAGGCTATGTTAAAGGTTTTCCCCCTAAGACGCGTTTCTACTCCGTAATGGAAAAAATGCGTCACTTTGCGATCTTAAAATATCTTCAGAGTTAAAATACATTACTTAGTTCCCTACTGCTCCATTGCCCACATCTTAATGCCGCATTGAGGAGAGAGAGGGAGCGAGAAAGAGGGATACTCACATAAGGAAAGCAGCAGGCTGGCAGCAGCATCAGTGCAGCATCTCTGTCCTGTCCTCTGCACCGCAGGAGAGGGCACCCATTCCTTTAAATGTCCGCATAAACAGCGTGGTACCCGAATCAAACACTTGAGATATTTTGTAATCCTAATGAAATCAGCCATAAAGAGAAATAATGAGAGCTCTCACAGTCGTGAACACCTCTGGATAGTTTACTGCAGGTTTTAACGCACAGGTCTCTTAAAGCGACAGCTGCTCTGGGAGCATCTGATGGGACACACCGCACCAGAAATATGGGCTGGGCAATGAAATAGAATAGAATAGAATAGAAGTTCACTTGCCACGGGGCAAATATGAAGGCGCAAACTACATATCCATATATCAAAAAGCTCAATAGACTAGAAAAGTAGGGGTCAACTTTTGACAGAACAGTAGGCAAGAAAGGTACAAAAATATGACGAATTAACAAAATAGAATAGAATGAGTCCACGTCAGATTGGACGTAATGAATATTGTAATAACATTATGATATAAATATGAAGAACAGAATAGGACATTATGATATACTATTATAGAATAGAATAGAATTTGCATGTGCTGTTATAAATATAGAGTGTGTAATAAATCGATATGATATAGTTTTATAGAATAGAATGTCAGTCCACTTTATGTATGTTATAAATATGGAATGCTATACTAATGTTACAATAAAAAAAATACAATTAACGTTGATATAGTACAATAGAACAAAATAAAGTGAAAATAAAGTCTGCAAACCTATTAATGACAAAACTGCCTAATACACGTTTTTCAGCACACTCCAGCTATAATGAGGAGCCGCTAATAAACCATGACACTAACGTGCCAGTAGATGGCGACAACAGCAAAGCTTGAATCTCCGCTTGTGTGGGGGGAGAAGCTCTGACTGTAGTTTAATTCCCTCACCACTAGATGGCACACATCACAGTAACATGCAGGTCATCAGTCAACAGATTAAACCTCATCATCAGTAGATATGAATACGTGCAAATGTCATCAGGATATTAGAATATTTGTTATTGTGACTGTCACAGTGTAAAACTTATCTTCTACATGAGCTCGTAAAAAACTCATACAGCTAATGAAACTATTATGACAGAGATTTTAACTCAGACCCATAAAGTGATAACAAATAGATTCATAACATGCTCCATTGAATACACGAAGCAATTGAAATATTAATATTCCACAACAGGTTCTGTAGCAGTTAATTACATTTGCAAAGTAGACACTGATTTCCTGGTACTGATACACAACATGTCCAGGCATGTACAGTAATTGGCCACTTTTGCTGCAGTGCTGAACTTTTGTCCTGTGTGTCTTTGCCTCAGTTCAGACACACAGCACCAGCATGCACACAGTGGCAGAGGTGGATATGATCGTGCACATTTTGCATCAGTGAGGCCTTTGTCAAAGTACAGTTGTTGGCTTGAATTAACTGTTATAGCAACAAAACCTTTAAGGATAATGAGAGAGAATTAGGCTTTGTTATGAAATAAAATGTTTGTAGAAAGACTTCAACTAGCTCCATAACAGCTGTGGTGTTTTCTTTTACATTTAAATTAAAAGTTTGCAAAAAGTCCATATTTACTGGGTTATTTTACTGAGTGGGATTAAATTTGGTGAATAAACATTTCACTATACATGCACTGAATCATTAATATGAATGTGAATGTGAAGTATCCAAGTGAAGTGTTTCACAGTGTGCAACTACCGTGCAGACAGAATCAGTAACTTGACATTGATCGCTGCTCTTCCCCCTGCAGACGAGTTAACAAGTCAACTGAGGCTCAGCCAATCCCGGAGCAGCACACTGACGTCATGTCATCTGCATCTCCCAAATAATTTAATGTCCTTCAAAATAAACACCAGTAGACTTTAATCTAACGTCAGGTGTTTTGTTAACTTCCAGTTATTACGGTAAATGTGTTTATAAACTTTTAAGTCGGGACCAAAGGGGACCATGTCAGAGAGCAGTTGAGGTCCTCGGACCACAGTTTGGGAGTCAGCTCGCCTGGTGCAACATTTTTTTTTTTTCAGTCGTTTCCACATCGACTGTCATATTAAACCAGCTGAATGGAAACGCTGTTATCGGTCCCACCGTGAATACTTGGACTGAGCTCAGTCAGCAGTGTGTGCGTGCGCGCTCGTGCGTGTGTTTGACTCTCGTTGGGACCGGGTCTCTGATGTAGACAGGCTGATCACAGATCAGATACATGCGCTTCAGATCCATAAAGCCACCCCCCCTCCGTCCTCCCTCCCTCTCTCTCCCAGCCTTTGATCTCGGCGCTGAGTTTGTCCTCGATCTGCTGCTGCCGCGGCTCTGTGTTGAGCTGTGCTGGGCTGGAGCTGCAGCGCTGACATGGTGAGCAGACCGGTGCGGGAAACACACCACCACACCTCTCGCCGGTCTGCTTTCGACTCTTGAGAATCGACACTTTGATCAACAGTCTCCCTTTTTTCTCAGCAGGTAAGAAGAGTTTTATGATAGTTTCGGACATTCACAGTTAATGCACTCACGACTAACGATATGGAGCAAGCATTTGGTTCATTTCGGAATACAGTAAAGACAGAAGACAATAAACCTTTAGTCCTTAAAGTGACATTATAGCATTGTTTAGTATTATTATAGCGACACTATAAAATAAACGGATATAACGTCGCTTTGAAGTCACGACTCGCAGTCGCTTTACAAGTATTCTATGTATATTTTGCGACTTTTAGTTGAGGATGTTGGCTACATCTTGACAACATGGGGTGTTTTAGACATTTTTTATTCAATATCCCATGAGAACTAAAAAGTCTTCCTCATGTAAAAGCTGTGGAAGCTGAGGGCTGGAATGTCGGGACTTTAATCAACAGGCATCAATTAACTCTGCTACAGTTTGAACACTGCGCGGGGTTATTTTGTAGAGAGTGTTTCATAACAGTCATTACGGAAAAAGGTGTTTTGATGTGTGTTTAAACTTTCACTACTTCAGTTTTAAGGCTGGGAATATCCCTATATTCCACGGTGCATGATAGTATCATATGTATTGTGCGCTTGTTATAACTCATCATTAGCACGAGATTTATGATGTTTATACTCAGTGAAATCTTCAAATCTATCCATGTTTTCATGTCTGCAAATGCAAATATTCTGGGTGTCCTCCTGTGCATCATTTCAGACACATTTCTCTGGCATTAGAGCAGGATTTTTTTGGTTTCTGCGGGAAATTGTTTTATCTCCACTAGAATTTAAAATAAAGTTCTGTGGGTTTGAATAAAGATTGAGATAAAGAAACCTCTCCAACAAGGTTTAAGAGGTTAAACAACCCTGAACCTGCCTGTATTGGTGTTAATAGTCTCAGAAAATTTGACTTAATTAAATGTATTTACTTCTTGGTGTATAACAGAAGAAACAGTGCATTAACTCTTGTATCCAAGGAAAAGTTTAATTGAAAGCAACTGGACTTAGTTATAGTCTAGAAGACGTTTCACCTCTCATCCAAGAGGCTTCATCAGTTCGTGTTTGCAGCTGAAAGGTGAAACGTCTTCTAGACTATAACTAAGTCCAGTTGCTTTCGATTAAACTTTTCCTTGGATTAACTATGACCTGGATGAATGAGAATATTCACAGAATTATTAACTCTTGTATTATGCACTTTTTCAGCTGCAAGCTACAAGTGGTCCATCAAAATGGTGTGGATGCTTCAACACACCTTCTCACTTTTACTGACCATCCATGTCATATATGCAACTCTGGTAAGTGGAACAACTGTGACAAAGACTTTATACTATCTTTGTTAACCCAGATTGTGTTTGTTCATAGTTGTAACTCAAAGTCCCCTTACTTGCTTTCTTCAGGGCTTTTGAACACATCTTAAGCATCCTCCAATACAATTGAAAAAGAAATCCCTTAGCAATCACGTGGTCACGTTCTCTTACTTTATTGCTGTATTTATGAGTTGTAAAACTTTGTGCACAAAGTAAAAACTTGCAGTCATCACAGTCCACTTTTGCAGGTGAACTGCCCAGCGTGCCTCTGTGTGACGCTGTGGGATCTGTAAAGCCCTCGCTGGTGACACCCTGACAATGCTGTGGATCATTTTACCTTCCTCCACTGCACTGCCCTGATTTCGTTTTTGTGTTTGCCATCTAGATTCTAGTCTCTGTTCTTTTTTTTATGATCCCCGTATTGTTGCCTTTGACTTAGATTCTGGTTCCTGCAGCGATGCATTTTTCCCCACGGGGCTCATTAAACGTTTCACTCTATCTCATCCCAACAGTATCAGACTTGTTCTCCAAAGCAGGGGCTGATCCCCTCAAACTATTATAGGAGAGATTACTGTATGATACATAGGTCTGGACTGAGTCTGTCTGCTTTATCTGCTCTGGATAAAAGTGGTGATGAAATGCAGGAATCTCTAACCCTCACTAAATGACTGTCCCTCTCAGATTCCTGTGAGGGCCGTGGAGGAGACCAGAGAATGCAGAGAACAGGAGTACAAGGACCGGTTTGGGAACTGCAAACCCTGCAAACAGTGTGATGCAGGACAGGAGCTTTCAAAGGTTGGAACCAAATTATGTCTTTTATCACCTCACCTGTATGGACTGAAATGTTTGTTTGGAGCAGAGGTTACTGTGTTCCCTCAGGAGCATTTTCCACAGAGCCACTAAAAGGAAAAAGTATTGTCACTTGTTTATTTAGGAAGAGGAAAGTGTAGTAACACAAGGGATCTATAACAGGTCAGTTGAATGAACTTCCTTAGGCTTTAAAAAAAAGTTGGATGGATTATTCCTGTGGTGAAAAAAAATCCCCGGGAAATAAAGTGAAACTGTCGAGTTCATGAAAAGAATGGACATCAGTGTTTAGAAAAGTGTGTCTTATCCAGGGAACCAACATTATTTATCACTTCCTGTCTTTCATGCAGAGAACAGCCAAGCCGTTATTAGCTTTTGTAGAACACCGACCCTTCTTTAATCAGTCACACCCATACTTTTGACCTTCTGCAGCTGAATGGCTTCCATTGTTTTTCCCCATTGCACCCTGTCCAACTTATTGTCTTCACTGTTTGAAGCTAGCCATGCCTAAGCTTGCTGCTCTCTCGGCTGGGAATACAGTTTTTTCCACCACCTTAGCCACAGGTTTTTTTGTGTGCTTTGTACAAACAGGCCTCTATAGTGTCAGCTAAGGTTGGTAAGCAAAGGCTTTTCCTCTCTGGCAGCAGCTATGCACCTACTTTTGCAAGTGTAGACAATGATGTAAAGGTGAGACACCATTATTAAGAAACTCTTACTTTATTTGGTTTAATAGTAATTGATGATTCACTACAAAAACTCTCTATCTTAGACTTAGACTATTATTAAGTAAAATATTGAGACAACTCCACTTGTTCCAGTGCAGATTTCCTCGATTTACAAAGGTTGATACAGTCAGAGATTTGTTTTCTTTGCTTGTTTAAAGACACAATCTTTCTCTCTCTTCTCATTCTATAATACTACACTACTATATACACCAAAATTGATCTGGTCTACTTTTACCCAGACTAAGAAACACTATAACACTAGAAACACCCCATTTAAATCAAAGATGGTTTAATGCTTTACAGTTTCACAGCGTCCAAGACGACCAAATAGTTAAATTAAAACATCTCTGAAACTGAACATTGTAACTATCGTGAGTGTTGAGACTAGACTAGTTAGGTGTACCTAATAAACTGGGTGCATATGAGAACTCACCTGTTATATTCTGTCAAATGGAAAGATACTGATTGGCCCTAAGAAAACAAGATAGGACTCAGCTGGATGCTGAATGGCCCCAGATGCAGGTCCTCAGTTTATTTTATTATACAGTAAGGTGCACTGTTATATCATAAATAGTTATGACAGCCTTAAATAAACAACATTCTGCAAATAAAAATGCTGGTAAATTGACTTTAGGTGGGTTTACACTCCACTACATCTTTGAGTGCTGATGAAAAAACTCTGTATCACCCATGACATCTGTTGCACACATGCATTTAAGCTCAGTTGCCTTTAATCTCAGCGCACACAGACATGCACTCTGTGGTTGGTAATACGCTTCAGTAGTCCTCGTGTTCCACTGCCAACTCAACAGGCATGAATGCTGCAAGCCACCCTGGGGTCCTGGTTAATAATTGGCTGCCTCATTCTTTCTCTGAAGGTAGCGGGATGCCGGCTCACAGTGGAGACCTGGGCCTGCACTCAGACAAAGTTTCCCAGAGAAACAACTTCTGATCTGAGCTCTGTGTAACCAAGACAATCTGTCCATATTCTAAAAGGCAGGACTGAGTGTTGGGAAGGAATCAGACTTTTGGAGTCCCTCTGTGCAGCTGCCATAGAGATCCCAGAGGAATGTGGCCCAGTTTGCCTCTGGAAGCTGCTCTGAGGCGGGCTGACAAACATCAATTAGCCCCACCACACTAACTGTAGCTAAAAGAACCACCCACTCAGAGGGAACGTCCATTAAAACCAGTTATTCTCTTTATCTCAAACATATTTCACTCCAGGTTTCATTCATAGTAAGTTACTCAGTCTCTTGTGTTGTGTCAAGCATGAAGGAGAAGGGGGTGAATTGCTTTCCAGTGCACTCTGGAAAACTGCCAGTGGCAAAAAAGGCAGGAACACAACTTTGATGTGTCAACATCTTGTAGTGTGTAGCAGGAGTGTAACATTTCCTTCGGCCACACTCCCAGGGCAAAGGATCTCTGGATGGTCCTGCCTAAAGAGAGAGAGACAGTTACAATGAGTGCTTTAGTAGCAGAAGGGTCAGACATCAGCTACGTCAGGCAGAAACAAAAGTTTCAAAAAAGTCTAACAGTGAGAGAAACAAAGGGAGTGTGAGTGTGTTTTGTCCCAGACAGAACACTGCTTTAACTAACTTGCACTGTTTTCAGCGTTGTTTCATTACCAGATCAGATGACTGGCTGCCCCCCTTGTGATTCCCTCCTAATCTCAGAAATATCTCTGCGTCTGAACATGCTCCACGTCCCAGCCGGCTCGCCCCCTCTCTCCATCCCACACTGCTGTTATGCTTGGCAATCTCACCCAAACCAGATCAGGAGATAGGATAGGGAAAGGGGATTTTAAGCATCTGCTTTTTTGAATGGCTTTGAGATGAAACCACCTCAAAGTAAAATAAAACATTCGAGGGATTACATTTTTTAATGATATTTTCTTTCTTTCAGTTTCTTTATTCTTGACTTCATCCCTGGTATTTTCTCCCCAAATGCTTTGTTTTATCTTGTGCATTTGAGTCGTTGACACAAAAGATCATAAAGTGTACCTGCAGAGAAACCCAAAAATATTGACTCTCAGCTGCCAGCAGATGTATAATAGAGAATTAACTTGCCTCTGTTTGTTTTTGTGGTACTTTTTTCCCCGTTATTGTACCACGTACACACCCTGAAAATATGGCCTTTTCATGGAGGTTTAACAGATGGCTGCTGGTGGCTGTTTTATGGTAATTTATTGTTGGAAAAGGCTCAGCCATTGTGTACTCACCTTTTCACATAATAACAACTTCAACATCACAGATTACCACTGAGTATAGTCTTTCTTTTAGCTGCTAAACTGGTCTCAGTCAGTGCAGGGTGTCAGCTCTGTGGAGCTTTGTTAGTGGAGATAAAAGAAGAAAGAGATCACTCCTTGATGTTCTGTGCGGCGTGGATCAGAGGGGCAGAATTTGGCTCTATTTTGCTTTTGTTTCAGTGCTCTGACCTGCTCATGTCTGCATGGCATCAGCCCCCATCCTGCCATGCGGTGCCCCATGGACAGAGTTTGTGCCAGTCCCGGGTTTAGTGGGGTTGAATCGTCCCTGGGCCTCTTCCTTCATGTGGAAGTGGGTCACAGAATCAATGTGCAGTATCTTGTGGGTGGTTGTGATTTCTCAGGGACCAGTTCAGTTTCAGGGTTCAGTGATGTGACAGTTTTCCTCCTCCCCCCTCCCTTGTCTCAGTCTGAGCTTCTTTCGTCTTAAGAAAGGCAAGATCATGGCCTGCAACTGTGGGCAGCCAAGTCTTCTTTATTCTGCCTTTCCCCTCTTTATCACTCATCAGCCACCCCCCACCCCCTCCTCTATTTCTCACTTTTTCTCTGCCCCCCCACTCCACCACCACTGTTCCCTGCCCTGCCTTGCTGAAGAGCAAGGCCTTATATGGAGAGTTCATAACAACAGCTGCAAAAGTCTAGCCCTAGATGGTCCACCTCAGGCCTGTCCTGGCCCATGGGTTTCAGTGTCAGGCTCACATGTGTTTGGCTGGAAGGACTGAATTCCTCATCTTCCAGCCCGACTGTACGGTGCCATCGCACGATCACATCTTTGCCTCTAACCTCCCTTTTAATTCCTTGCCAGCCAGGCTGCTTCCCCAAACCCAACCCCCATATCAGACGCTTGTGCCCACATTCCAGCAGGACTGCATGCCCGGGCAGTGAAATGGGACACGGGCGAAGAGAGAAGAGAAGAGAGAAGCCCTGTTTGAAGCTGACCTTCACTTTAATGATATATGAGCAAACCCCCCTCACCACCCCTCCCATCCCACCCTTCCCTGTCTATTCTCCTGGCTTTGGATTGCAGTGTGGCAACACTGGACAACAGGAGGGCAGCTGCTGAGAATCTGATAATGAATGATCAATGTATGATGTCAACCCTGCAGGGTCTTTTCACTCAGTGTGGTGTACAGTACAGTCATATCATCTGTCATGTAAATGTCAGTTTGTCATTGAGGTAACCAGCTTTCCAACATGATTTTAGGGGACGTGACTGTGACAGAGGTGCAGCTTAGGATAAAGACAAAACAAGGTCTGAGCAGCTGGAGTAATAATTAGAATCAAATATATTGAGATTTGGTTCCTGTCACCAAAAATGTTAAAATTTGCCTCTAAACTTTGCCTGACTTGTGCATTTCTACATTGCCAGTTTCTGTGAAGAACAGGAAAACAAAGTGGAATCTCTGCAAGAGTTAATCTGACTCTGAAATATGTAAACCTCATACAACTAAACAAGATATAAACTGGATCTTCATCTTATATTTCATGTCCTTCTTGAAAATATCTGTCAGAATTTAGATTTCGCTCAGTTCAGGTGAACAAATTCTCAAAAGGTGGCTCAGCATTAGATCACTCACACAGTAGTCGGAAGCTGTGCTTTTTAAGTGGACTTTCAATTGCTAAACACAAAAGAGTATTCATCTTATTTTCTCCATATACCTCTCCATAATCCTTGCCCCCTTCCTAAAGCGTTTCCTTTGCTTGCTGGCCTCTCAATCAACGGGACACTCACTGAGTCTGCTTGGAGAGGGAGTCACACAAAAACACAGCAATAAACTTGCAATAATACAACAGTGGGTGTCCTCCAGGGCTTTTATTATTCAAATGCCTGGCCTTTCTGGGTCTTGCAGCGGAAGACCGCTCATTCATACTGAGAGAGTCAGGGAGATTATTGCCAGTGTAAGATGGACTCTCAAAAGAGGCAGGCCATTGTTCTCCTCTGATCCCATGAGCCAATATCATTCTTTAATTCCAGACCCCCGGTAGTCCACATTCAAGCCCTCTTTTCACCAGCTGCACATCACCCCAAACCGTCGACCCCACCTCTTACCCGGTGTATTTCTCCCGTTAATCCCCCCAGGAATGTGGCTTTGGTTATGGAGAGGATGCCCGGTGCGTGCCCTGCCGGAGCAGTCGCTTCAAAGAGGACCGGAGCCTGCAGAAGTGCAAGCCCTGCTTGGACTGTGGACTCATCAACCGCTTCCAGAAGGGCAACTGCTCCACCACCAGCAACGCCGTGTGTGGCGACTGTCTGCCGGGGTGAGAGGAGAGACACGTCTCCAACCAGACTCATTTATGGAAAATAATTTATTTTACAAGAACAGAGAAACATGTTACAACACACCAGTATCAGTGTTTGTGAATGTTTGCTGCTCCTATTCTCATGACAGCTTTGATGGTTAAAACGCATAATTTGGTGTCGTCAACAGATATTACAGGAAGACGAAATTAAGTGGTTTCCAAGACATGGAGTGTATACCCTGTGGGGACCCGCCGCCTCCTTACGAGCCTCACTGTAAGCACCTTTCCTTTCTTCTACCTCTTTTAACAGTTGGCCAGACATCACTGGTATTTTGTTAAACGTTCTCGTGAATACAGACTATTCATCCCAGTCCACAATAGGTGATGTTTTAAGATGAAACAACAGGGATACTGTTGTCTGAAAGCAAACATCACCAGCTACAGCACACTATTGAACTCCTAGCCAAGCACTACCAGAACCAAAACTCAAGCAGCAGTGCCACAACAAAGCTTATACACACACAACATGCCAGCACAAGGTCCTTGGAGTAACCAGTATCACAGCATTTAAAGGGTGGAGCGAGCCATAGTTCATTCACTAAGTCTCACTGAGCCAGGCTGCTGTGCTATATGTGCAAATAAATGCTTGGATTTCAAAGCTGAGCAGCTGAAAAGCTGAAATGGATACCACTAACATAATAGTGGATTTGCCATCGCTGGATTATATTAGCTCAGAACATGTCATTCATTTTTAGCACTCAGTTTGGATTAAATGAGTAAACTTCCTTGAACAAAACCTCCATTGATATTTCCAGACAAAATGAATCTCAATAGCAGGTCTAAAAACTGCTGCTCTGTGTGTAAACACAGCAGGGAGTGTGCTGGATCAAGCAGCGTAATTTATTACCTTTTGTACAGATCCATTATGCTAAAAGGAGGCAGGAGGTGTGTTACAGTATGTTCACAAAGCAGGGCTCACATTCCAGTAGGCCTACAGATCCAATTAACTTCTCTCTTCCGGCCATTAGAAGTAGTTAAGTACAACCTTATGATTTCAGGTTTCCTCATAAAACCAACAGGCGGCTGAACTTATACCTTTGGTAATTGAGTGTGACTTCCTGATGGCAGAGGAGGCTGCAGCTGTTTCTGAGGAGGCTTTTGGCAGCATGAGCATCAGAGCAGCCTCAGCCAGGGTTAGCACCCGTGTGTTAAATAAATGGAGACAGCTCAGGCAAAAGTTGTTTGCTGTTTGCTGACAAGCCTTAAATGTAAAGAATCATGATTTCATCAGACTGTCTACTGTTTGTTTGGTTTTTAATTTAGTGTCTTTCTCACTCTTGATTTTTTTTTTTTGGTGTCATACATTGTTGCAAGCAGCATTGTTGTTTGTGTAATGAACGCCGGCCTTGGGACAACTGGCCTCCCTCTGTCTGCTCATTTGTCCATCTGTGCAGCTTCCCGTTTTGATACTGGAGGAGGCCTGCGAAACAAAATGGCCATTGTGTCTGAGAACATAGCTGGTAGTTAGCTCCTACAGGGGACTCTCAGTGGAGCATTTCCAAATGTTTGAAAGTCTTGCTCCCTCCCTCCAGTGTTATCTCGAGGAGGGTGGTGAAAACTTAAAGGGCAGATCATTCTAATAGGCCACACTGGCCCGGGGCGACGGTGCAGCTGTGCAGGGGGAGGCAGTCACTGTCTGGGGTGGACTGTAAATCTTAAACTACCACCCCCTCCCTCCCCCTCCCCTCCCTCCTCTCCTCCCTTTACCCCAGTGGCTTTTTGGAGTGGAGTATAAACGAGATTCTGTTTTATGGATTCCTTTTAGCCTCGTTAATGTGTTTCATCTGCTGGAGTTTTTCACTGTCACGGTAGATCTCGGAGAGCTGACAAGGCCACACTAACACATACAGGCATGCAGGCAGTTGTAGAGAGAACCCTACCTGTTCTTTATAGTTTATCCCTATATTGCCATTATTACTTTTTCCAACAAGATTTACTCTGATGTTAGATGGCCATTTACCCTCTGGCTCAGTGTAAAGAGAAGCACTTGTGTAGGTTTGAAATGTAGCCATAAAACATCATCATTATCTTAGATATTTTGACCAGGCTATCCCAGCTTTCTCAAGTGAAATTCTGGAGAGCATTTTTACATGCTAGTGTAAGGTTTTTAGATACATCGAGCTCCTAATGAGGACTAGCCAAAGGAAACATGATCCGACAAACCTCTGTCCCTCTTGATAACCACAACGCTCCATCTTGTAACGTGAAGAAAACCCACTATTTGCTCCTGCGGCATTGCTCACTGACTTCAAAGCAGCATGCGATCAGCTCTCACCACAGATGGCACAAAGCACACCAGGCAGGCAAGGTGCAGGAAACTGACTGTAATTACCTGCCAGCAGTTCAAACCAGAGCCTTTCAATATTCAAAAGCTCGTTCACCAAAGTCGGTTAAATGTCAGCAGGTGAAACGATGATTTGTTTACTCTTGCAGATGTCTTAATTAAGTTATCATGCAATTATCGAACCACAACCTCACAGCAATAATGATATTTAGTGTTGCCACATTACAAGAAGTGATAATTGTAAAAACAAACACAACACATTGGGTTACGCTTAGAGATAACATCTGATTTTATTTCAAATTAAACTGTCTGTTGTACCTGCTTTAATACTTCCATGTGAACGCTCTCAAACTAGTAGAAGAAACTGAATTTAAGGGAGTAACAGATGATAAGATGCACATCTCCTTCAACTAAACTCATTCATTTCATATTCTGTCTGACATGGCATCAAATCGAATGGGCACCAAAGCTGCTACATTTCCATATCTTTGAAACCCAGAGCAAAGTGTGCAGTTAATTCCCTTGTTCATATATTCACTGAGTTTCATTTTTGAATGTGCACAGAAGTTAGCTGAATAGAGACAGCAAATCTGAAGAGCTACTTGAAGCTACTCACCCCTACACAATGATTTACTGTAATATATCAGGACAACAGTGTCATTAAGCGACACATGTAATTTTATTTTATACCACGTAATAAATCTTTAGACAGAAACTTTACTCCTGGAGTCAAACGTTTTGTTATCCCGTGCTCACTTCTCAGTTACTTTCAATATCTAACAGCCATTAGATAAAATCATTTGCTGCTAAAATCCTGTCCATGAAAATCTCCTTATATTAGTTGTTCTCTCTGGTAAACAGTTGGATGCACTTCTCAAGTGTTTTTGTTTTTCTCATGCTGGCCACACAAAACTTTGACCATGCTCTCATTTTTTCTCGTGTGACAACTCAGTCCAAGGCTCTTGGTGTAAATTTATAAATTCAGGATTGAACCATCGTAAATGATTTTACATGCATTAGAAAAAGAGGACTGCAGCAGGAAAAACATTAGATGTTTGTTTTTCTGTTTCTCAGAGTTCTGGGTAAAACAGGTCTCAGTTCTGCTAAAGAACCTCTTAAAAGAGTTTGCACAGACCAAAGTCAAAGATCCTTCAGAGGTGTAAAGAAGTGCTTCTTTTATTTGGAGTATGTTGCGTTCCATAAAGTCAACAGGCGGGGAGTCTGTGAAAGGCTGTGGTTTATTGGTCTGGTTTGTGTGAAGATAATATCAGCAGGTGAGCTCTCTTCAATGGGCCAGTGTTTATCTTTTGTGTGTTTGCTGCAGCTGCCAGGCCTCTGATAACAGACTGCCTTTGTGTCGCGGGGCAGATGATGCTCACCTCGGATGAGTTCAATTTGACCTTGACAATAAAGAAGGAACGTAAACACGATGCCACAGCACAGAACAGTTTCTGTGTGTGTGCGGATTGCATAGCGATCACTGCTTTGACCAACTTAAATATAAAACATGGTGCTTTATATACAGTATGTCATTATTTGAGTGTGATTTAGTGTTCATATATGACTCAGCAGATACTTGTTCTGTGTGACCAGTAGGATTACATGCAAATAAAAACTTTTCAGCTTCACTGAACACAGAGCCTTTTGATACAAACACCTTTTACATAAGCTGCAAATTATTTACAGCAGCTGCAGTGATTTTAGCTGTGTCTTGTTGTTGGCTCTTGTAACAGTTTTTAAGATATGGCTCTGGAATGGTAATATATTTTTAAGAACAGGCAATAAGTCATGTTTTTGACAGTATATTTGCTTTCAGTTCTTACATAAAAACGCTCTTTTATTGTGCCCTCTGGGTCAAACTAAGTTTTGGAGAGCCGCTTTGAGTTTTTCCTCTCTTTTTTTCCCTCTAGAAAGAATGTTAAAATACCCTTATCCCCTATCATAGCTGAATAAAACAACTGCCAAAAGTAATGTTTACATTGCATAACAAAGAGCCTCTTGGATGTGAAAAGGTTGAAACCAGTTCCTGTGATTAATATACTGAAAAGCAAACAGCAGGGCTCACTGAAAAAGATTTTCTCAAACAAAAAGTCATTCATTATATTTGCCATATTCATAAAACATTCTCCCACAATTTGTTTTTTCACCCTACATGCTGATAACTGCTCTGTATTAACCCTTAACTTATTGATCAGGAAGTTATGTTTGATCACTGATATCTATCGGTTAATTATATTAAGCTGCATGTACAGGGCCTCAGAGAGAAGTGTCACTATGGTTCCTTTAGCTGCAGCGGATCAGTAATGTGCTGCTGCTGTTTTTAGTAGTTCAGGATTTTCATTTCTCCAAGTCAAAATGTCATCTTAATACCATGGTTCAGTCTCAACCTGCAGTCAGAGCCAATAGTTGCACAAACTCTACGTCACCAATCAGGGAATGCAGTATCCTAGTAATTAGATACACCAGCGATTTCTCTCTAACACTGAGTGACGTCTCCTCCACTGGAATGTAAGGGATTAATTTCAGTGGTATTTTTCTCCTCAGAGTACGTATCCCTTAATTGTAATGTTATTACTTTAGTGTTAAAGGTGCAATCCTTTTTTTTTTACTGCATGAATTTCAGATAAATTCATGTACATAACTCAAGAGTTTACCTTAATATCAGCAGAACAAACTTGAAAAAGACAGGCCTTTTTTTTACAGCTCTGTTATATTGGATCAAATTATCAAAGCTACATCCACACTAATGTGTATTAGTTTTAAAGCACCTAACTGTTGCTATGCTTACGCCTGACCTTCACTACTCCAGAGTTTTTGAGCCCCCAAAAGAGAGTTTCGAAACACTGCCGGTGCCATTTAGTTTGAAATCTCTGGGGTTGCATTTTAATCTGGATGGGCAGAAACTGAGACTTTTGGAAATGATGATGCAGACATTTCCTGATTAGATCTTCATGAAGTCATGAAGTATCCTTCCCTGATTCACCTTATACTCGTGTTACTTCCAGTGACAGTTCCACCTCGTCGTTGGTCCTTACTTTTCACCATTGCTGTTCCCTGTTTGTAGTATTTTCTCCAACTAAGCAACCGACTGCAGAGTCGACAGTCTGCTTCCTGTTTACACTGACACATGCATGCCCAGTGTGTGTGTGTGAATGATCATATGATATGCATTTTCAGGCATGTTAGCATGGCAGGAGATTATTTCTGATACAGAGCTAAAACGCTCATTTTGACG
Source organism: Lates calcarifer (assembly GCF_001640805.2). Taxonomy (NCBI): domain Eukaryota; kingdom Metazoa; phylum Chordata; class Actinopteri; family Centropomidae; genus Lates; species Lates calcarifer. The sequence continues at coordinate 5,533,519 of NC_066853.1, forward strand.
GAGATCATTTTTACTTTAAAGCTTTAAATAGTCCCAGAAAACATGAATAATTCGTTGTCTCTGTGTTCATCTCTGCATTGAATTTGCTGTTCAGTTTCACAGTGATAGAAAGTTCCAGTCATGTTTTGAATTGGCTGCTCTTAGTTTACATTTGGATCACAGATTGTGCCTTTAAATCTCTGATGAGTGTTTGAAAGGATAATTACACGTAGCAGAAGCCAAATTTTTCGAACAACTGTGCCAGTTCATCTGTCTTATATTGTGATATTGAGCGTTAAGCTGTATTAAACCCTGATGTTCTGTATTTGTGGGAACTTGTATAATGAGCAGCATTCTTGGGGCCAAAAGTCTTTCCATGAGAGAGTGTGTGTGTGTGTGTGAAGGGTCCTGAGGGCGGGGCAAATAGTGACATTACGTTTCCCCTTGGGCAGGATGGGAACAGCGCCGGCAGCTTAATCAAGAAATCAGTGCATGTGCACACAACTCAACGCCACAGACACAATAACACACAGAAGCATAAATACACTCTTCTCTGTCACATATATACACTCACATCTGGTTTATTTCAAAAACCTGACCAGCCTGCTGATTTCAGGTCTGTGTGACTAGCATGTAAGGGAGCCTGGGGGTGGCGTGGGTGGGTGAAGGGTGTTGAAATGTCTGTAAATCATCTTCTGTGGAGAACAAGACGGAGGCAGATAAAGAGAGAATCCACCACAGGCGTTTTCTCTTTGAACTCCTCTGCTTATTTCATTAGGCTTCAGCAAAGAGATGACTGGCTCGAGGCATAAAGGAATAATTTGTCTCGTGTCCCCAGATTCTGATTGGCTGAGAATAATGTGAAGTAACTGCAGCTCGTCATGTGTTATCCTGCTGTTCTTTCCCTAACTGCGCTTCACAAGAGATTAGTTGTGTCTAATAACCCTCAAATAAGTTTAGTCTTCACCTTTTTATCAGCTGCGATGGTCTAATGTCACATTAATCAATCAAAGTATCTGTTAACATGTTCATCTGTGCTTCGTGCTCATCTCCCTCCATCTTCCTCCACAGGCAGTGGGCGTGTGAACCTGGTGCCTCTGCCCCCGGCGGTGACCAGCCCGAGGGACATGGCCCTGGCTGCGGTCATCTGCAGCGCTCTGGCCACCGTGCTGCTGGCCCTGCTGGTCCTGTGTGTCATCTACTGCAAGAGACAGCTGCTGGAGAAGAAGCCCAGTGGTGAGTCACAACAGCTGGAGGCACTGTGTTTTCCACAGGTGTCCGGCAAAACATTTTAAATCTGGAAAAGATGTTTGAGAATTAAGACAAGTTTTTAATGTGGGAAGGAGGAGCACAGGCGCTGAGGCTTTTCATTGAGCAGTGATTAGATGTATTAGAGTTTGAAGTCTTAAAACCAGTGCAGAGGCCTAAAGTCAGGTTCACAATCTAGCACTAGAAAGACTCTTCATACACCACTGCGACTTTTCAATGGAGGCAGTTTTTTTTCACAAGCCAGGTTTGCATGTGGTCCTACACAGCGAGCATTGAACTTTGAACCCCCCCTGTCCAGGTGCCAGTGAATACTCAGCACAATTTGTACAGTGGTCAAGACTCAAGCGCATGCTGTGTGCTCCAAAACATGCATACTTATACAACCTCATCAGAAATACCAAACAATGAAGATAAGTTATCTCGAATATGTCACTCGTGTTATTCACTTGTGTGTTTTGAGGTGTGCTGAGCGGGCAGCCGCATGTGTTGGAAGAACCTTTTTTTTCTTTTCTACTCTTCAGCAGAGGTTGCAATGCTTTTAATGCAGTGAGCTGGAGAAAGAGTATGTATATATATATATATACATATAAAATAATATAAGAGTATATATAGCTATATATGAGCAGGATTTCACCGCTCTTTTGAGTGCCAGTTCATCTGTCAGTTATGATCTCCTGTGTTAAGCCTTATTAAACCCTGATGTTGCATATTTGTGGGAACTTGTATAATGAGTAGCATTCTTGAGGCCAAAAGTGTTTGAGTATGTGAAACATCCCGGGGCAAAAAATTAATGACATCATGTTTCCTTGGTAAGCTCACCTGAAACAAAGACTGTGGTACAAGTTACCAAGGCGTTACCACTTATGTTGTTTTTTTTTCTTTTTATTTTTTTTAAGTGGTGCAAAGTGAATGCATGAGTTAAATATTTTTGTCAGCAATTCCACTCGGTCCAAACACGCACTCCACCCTTCACCCAAGCCACTGCAAAACGCTAACACAGTTGTTTTTTAAATTATACAAAGGAATTTTAATCGGCCTCATGGACCTGAGGGTTGCGAAGCATTTCCCAACACATAGGAGAGCGTGTAAGTTTAGTCAGATATACACCACAACTGTGAGCTGTGAGGATTTCACCTGACAGCAGCAATTATACTGCAAGACAGTCTCATTCCAGACTGGTTTTTGTTATTCTTCTTAGCGGGAGTGTAGCAAAAGTATATAAGACATCCTGTAACTAATGGATTTATTTATAGTTAATAAATTATCATGTCTGGTTATAAATGCTGGAAAGCCTTGACTAAATGTCTAAAAGCTTGTTAATAAATGCATTATTATTATCATTATAATTATCAAAAATAAACTGGTACCAGTGGGGGGTCCGTGCTGTACGGGGCCATGTGTTGTTGTACTTCATGTCTCAGTGGTTGACCGTCCTCCAACATGTTTCCTCAGCGTCCTCTCTGAGGTCCCAGGACTGTCCGTACAGCGGAGCAGAGCTGTCCTGCCTGGACCCCCGCTGGCTACATGACTTTCCACAGAGACCCTTCTGTCAGTGTCACCTGGGACCCGGGCACACCTGCGGTAGGTTGTGTTCAGACCGGTGGGATTTTATGCTACAGCTGTTTTCAGCATTAGACACTTAAAAATTCACACAAACTGCTCGTATCATTTTCAGTGTTTCTGTTGACTACAAGGGTAAGTGTTGTATTCTGTGATGTTCAGGTCCCGTCCACCTGATCCCATCTCTGTGTTGTGATGAGAGCTGCAGTCTGGGCCGCAGCCAGGACAACAGTCCCTTCCAGTCCCAGACGAGTCTCAGTGACAGGTAAGGACAAATTCTGCAGCAATTATTAGAACTGTTTGGTGAACACCTCTATTCACACTACCTGGCAACAAGAAGACTGCAAGCATTTTTCAGCTGAACTCCGACAACTCCAAGGCTACTGCACTGTGCACAATAAAACATGTACAGTAAGGGAGAGACTTGTGTACATACAAAAAAAATGAAGATAAAAGAATTTAATACAGTGTTATTTCCCAGCTTGTGATTGGTGCACCTACAATAAACCTGTGAACAATATCTAGTTAAACACTAAAGGGCTGCTCTACTGCCTCAGGGGCAGCGATCTCATTTCTGTTGCTATTCAAGAAGCTGTAGACATAATTTAATGTGGTTAATTACATTCTTTGAAGTGCTGAGAACAAACAGAGGCACCTTGCATAAATGTGAAACACCACAGGGTGCAGCTGTCGACAGAGATTTGTGTTGATAACAGTTTTCTTCATTGCGTTCCCCCAGAAATGCAAATCTAGACGAGGAGGGCGCCCCGATGCAGCTGGAACACCCAGAGTTTGTCTCAGCAGAGGCTGGTGGGGCGATGGGAAACTCGGAGCCTGCAGGAAGACTGGAGGTGGAAGAGGACGAGGATGGTGAGGGTGACAAGGAAGAAGAAGGGTGCGGGTCGAGGGAGAACTCACCCGAGAGGACCAGACAGAGCTGCAGTGAAGCTGTGACGGATGCACTTCTTCCCAAACAGCACCCATCAACTCAGGAAGGTGAGTCACTGCAAGACCAGAGATCATGTCCCTGGCTGTAAATCAAGTTTTACTCATAAATGTTTTCCTTGGTGCACGAAGACACTCCCTTGGCTTTTTCAGATTAGTTGCCTCAGAGAAAACTGCTTAATGATTCTCAGTACCTTGGCTGTTTACTTGGGGTGTAAAGAAGAAAAGATACAGCGTCTCCTGTTTCAGAAAACACAGAATGTTATAAATTAGATGCAATAGTCTGGCTGAGAGTTAAGACTTCATTACTAATTCCTACAGAGGCTAAGAGACGAAGTCTGTGAAACAAGACAAACTACTGCATGTAATTTTCATGCAAAGAACATCCAGTAATAATCTTGCTGTCTGTGTGTGTGTGTGTGTCCGTGAAAAGCAGCTGGTAAAAGAAATAAGAGACAGCAAAAGTTCTTTGATGTAGACAAGACTATCCTGTTTTAAGCCGGCCCCTGGCTCTGGGTAGATACGTTACTAATCACTGCGCGTCTGTGTTCCTCTTCCTGCTCTCTTTCCAGGATGACATGGACTTCTTTGGCTCACGTTCCACCCTTGAACCACCCTGGACTCAACAACAGCCGCGGCCAGATCCCGTTTCAGATTACTCTCCCCGACACACACACATATTTTGAAATGCCTGCTGCTGACCTCAGAGCCCCTCGTCAAAGCATCCAAACCGAATATGTACACACATGCAAACAAAAGTACTGCTGAGGAAACGCAAAGCACTAGGGCAAAGGCAAAGAGACACACACACACACACACACACACAACACAGCATACAACACACACAGAATGTGAACTCACTGGCCCAGAAGGTGAACTGGAATGAAGTTCAAGCGTCAAAAGGAGTACGGACTTATTATCATGGAGCAGAGTGAATCGAGGTGAGCCTCTGCTCTGCCTCGAGAATGTCTCACATCTTCACATGTAGGATGACATGAACTGTACCACTCATCTAGCAGCTGGTGTTTATGAAGCTTTTGTGTGTAAATGGTAACAAGTTGTAAAATTTAAGGTGTGAAGAAAAGTGTCAAAAGTGATTATGTTGCACATTGAAGACAATCTTGATGATATGGAGCAAGTTAAGACGAGGAATGTTTAAGTGATAAATATGTTGTAGATACTGTAAAATAGTAAATAGCTCAATATTTTTGTAACATAGACATGACTGACAATATGTTTGCTTTTCTTCCCCCAGTTGTAGTGCTGATGGATGTGAACAGTCATGTCCATATATTGTTTTTGTAAATAAACCACTTGAACAAGTTTACATACTGAAGAATTTATACACTCTACATTCTTTATTTTTTGTTGTTTTATTTCCCCGGGCAAAGGTAAATGTTTGGCTGATGGTAAGAAACTTTGGATTAATCGTGCAAGTTTACTAGTTACACATCAATCAAAAACATTTCATCTGTAATATGGTATTAGGCTTTAACTTGTTGCTATTTTACAGAAAAGCGCCATCGACGTGTTCTTTAAATACTCTGAAAAGAAAATACAAATACTCAAGAAAATACAACACATCTTGTTTGTAGCATCAATGTTGTTTCCATATCTCCACTTAAAAGCACAGGAACACACCGAAGATGGAAGAATTACTTCCCAACTTAGGAATTGGGACCATCCGCGAAACATTTGAATGCAGCACTAAATTGCCCAAATATAGTCTCTGAGATTTGGACTGTATGTCAGACAAAACAATCATTCTGTAGATGAATGCACCATTTCACAAAACAAAAACATTTTGAGATTACAGAAAGTCAGTCGCCAGTTAAATTTAATGATTTCACTAATTAACAAATTTACTTAGTTTACTAATTAACTACTTACTACCCACTTACTCACTAAATTTACTTACTTTATTAACTAGTGAGGGGTTAACGAACAAAAAGAAGACGAGCGACTGAAATTAAAAATGTATTACTTACTCTACATATGTATAATAGATCCATGGCTTGTCCTCAAAGCCCAGAGCCATGACGATTCTCTCTCTCTTTGCGGTGGATTTATTTTAAAACCAATCAGAGATCAAAATCGGACAGCCAATCAGCGTTTTTCTGCCATTGTCGCTGACGTATGTCGTCATTGGCTGCGACGTGTCTCATCATTGGCTACGGACTTGTGGGAGGAGCGTAGAGAGGCGGAGAAACGAAGCCGGGAAACAGATTTAAACCAAGTTTGAAACATTGCTTCGGTTTGCCAGTACTGTGAGAAAACGTCGTCACCGAAGAGGCCAGGATGCTAAAACAAACACTGGAGCTGCTTTTTTGTCGAACAGGAGTGAGACTGGACGATGCACACACGCGGCGCGAAGGTAAGACAGTAAGCGGCAAACAAACAGTTAGTGGCTAGCTTTAGCATTAACATTATTGGCGAGCGTTAGCATCAGCAGCAAACGTTAGCACCAATGCTATCGGAGAGCATCATTCCATTTTCAGTCGTTTATATCTAGTGGGTAAGAGTGTGTTTGAGAGCACCTAACGCGGACGGGTGATAACACAATGGGCTCTTAGTCCAGGTTTGTATTTGTTTGCACTGTGCCGAGATTTTGCGTCTCTACATGACTGTTTTACACCTGGGTATTAGCATTGGTGGCGAGCGTTAGCATGAGTCTATTGTTAGCATTAGCGTTGAGTGTTGGCATTGGCCTTATCATTTAAAGATGTCCTTGGAGCTTTTTCCGTTTTGGTGTTGTTTGTATTTACGTAGGTTTAAGTGTGTGTGTTTCTGTGACTAAAGCGTCCCTGACCTGAGTTGTGGAGGGTGGTAACTGTTTAGTAGTCAATTGTCTGTTTACAACTCCGTTCACATCTCTTTAGAATTAATCTGCAGACATTTTACTGTTTCTTTGTAGTTTTGTGCTCCCATCTTTGTCATTTTAAGTCAGTTTATGATAGATTATGATGTCAATGTGATCATTGTGTGTCTATATGTGGTGGTATTGCATGGTTTTGCATCCCTAGCAGGGTTTTACTACTTATGGTCAGCTTCTTTGTGGTTGTTTTGCACCGTTTTGTGTCTGTAGTTTTGTGTCTCTTCCAGGTCATTTAACGTTTCGTTGTGACCATTTCATGTTTTAGTGAGGCAGTTAAGCATCTCATTGTGATCATTTTGCTACTCAGTTTTTTAGTCATTTTGTGTGTTGTAGCTTTTTGGTAGTAATCTGCCCATAGCCATCAGTTGATCCCCTGTTGTGTATATTATTGATCAGAAATTTTTTTGTGGTGACTTGAGATTTTATTGAGCTCAGTTTTGTGTTAAATACAAGCTTAAAAGCTATGTTTTAACTCTATAATCCACAAGTTTTAAGACTCAACGTATGAGCTGAGATTACTGTTAGAAATCATTATAAAAAAACTCAAAGTGTGATTCTAGTGGTTAAGTTTTCAGTGTTATATTCTTCTACACTGTTCAAGTTTGGGAGGTGAACTGTTCTTTATTTATTAGGTTATCTGTTTTTCAAGTGTTGTACTTGTGTTTTCCAGGTTTACTGATTCAGCTGCTGCAGCCTGGACAGAAACACCAGCTCTCACCTTACAAACCAAACAGGTGAGTGTTCTAAAGACTTACCCAGTCTGAAAATAATGTTCTGATAAGCTGAATTATTAATGTCAGTAACAAAGTTATTGTTTAAATCCTTAGTATTTAATGAGTTTAGTATTGAATATAATAACTGATTAATCATGTCTATAAATTGTCAGAAAATAGTACTAGTTAATAATTCTTATTCAAAAATAGTTGTCAGTTCATTTTCTGCCTGTGGATCAGAGTTTATGTTAGCCGACATTCTGCGCTGTTGTCTGGCACATGATAATATCAATGGCCAAAATGTCTGGTTAAAATATGCTAAATAGCTTGTTGTGTGACAAATAACATTAGTTTTGTTTTCCCATATAAATGATTGACAGGGATTAAAATCTTTGGAATCGGTGCATTATTGTCAGGAACAGTATACCCCGCAATCGCTACCAGACTCCCTTGTCAGAAACAGTAGTTTTACTGAGCAGAACACAGGAGATGCTGGAATACCACTGACCACATCTGTTAGTTAGTTTGTGTTACTGTGTGACTTTGATCGAAGAAGTATTTACATTTACTGAAGTAATTGTGCCACGTGATAACTAGCAAACAGATCGGGGCAGCAGTGTTTCAGCAGCTCCTGTGTTGACCGTTTTTGTCAATGGAGTCTGGCTGAGATTTAAAAAAGGTGATGTTTCTGGTGAATAAAAAGGCCTATCTCTGTAGGAATTCCATCCATAATGTCAGATAATTATTAGAACAACCTGAGCCTGTCAGTGACAACACAAAGTTGTAGGCTGTTATGTCCGGTAACTGTTCTGTATGACCAGAGTTCCTAAATATTAACGGAAAAATTGTCTGTCACAAAAAAAGCCTAAACTCTGCTATGGACTGAGGTATAATTGATAACACCACAAGTTAAAAGTCTGCTTTCAAAAAGTTGTTATTATGCAGCTCACAGTAATATACATGATTTCTCCAGTGATTAGTTGACAGACAATTAATATAGAAATTTCAGATTTCTAAATAAGATAACCATTTTAGTCAACTTTCCCCAAATATTTATTGTTATTGATTCTTAAAGGAGTGATGGTTTTTCTTGTCATATGTGACAGTAAACATCCCATTTTCTGAGACACTTCTCTAAAGTTTGGAAAATGTTCTGGTTTGGCTGTAATGTTGAATATTTATGTGTGCTAAATTATGTGTGGGGTAAAACTGTCGAGGAATACGTCATAGTGTATTGATCATTTTCTTTTGTGTATTTCTTTTTTTAATTTCCTCCAGGTGTCACCACTTCGTCCACAATCACAGAGTGTCTTTGTACAATGATGAAGTTCTTTGAGACCAGGACTGAGGCCTCCAGGTAATTCACAAGCAGTTAATTATCTCTCATTCTCTCTCCTTCTGTCATTTCGATTTCAAATTAGTTGGCTTTATTGGTATGACGTTTTAGATCAAACAATTGTTGCCAAAGCATAAAATCACTTCCATACATCTCTCTCTTTCTTTCTCATTAGTATGGTAAATCATAAAAATGAACTCATTCAGTTCAGTGTCACACGAGAAACTCTGTCATTTTGCTTCATATTGGCTTTTATCAACCAAATTTAGTTCAAATTTTAACTGACTTTAGAGAAACAAACATTTCCATCCACTGCTGCTGTGTAAATATCAGGAGATGGTGGAGTTAGTTCTCCAGTCAGAGCTTCTTCTGTCTTTGTGTATAAATCAAATTTAACTCTTGGACTAGTTCTGATTAGTCTAGAACCACTTAGTCCACACTCTGGTTTCTTTGTAGATTTTGTGTCTTTTACTTCTCCATATTTTGAAAGTTTGAAGTTCAATACCCAGAAACACTCTGTGCTTTTATTTTGATTTGTTAAAAGTCACAGCTTTATATTAAAGGTTGTTGTGTTTTTCACCACAGGTTTCAAACTTTAACCATCAAATCATAGAGAGAAGGGACAGATGTGAAGACATTTCCAGAAGGTCAGTGTCAGTTTATTCTTTTCAGTCGGACTCTGTCATTATCTCAGCTGCAGTTTGACTCTTTAAAACCTGTTGTCTGGAACAAATAGCAACAAATTAAAGCTGCTGTAACTTATCAGTTTTAATTAGTATTAAAAAGTATTTTTCAACAAGGTAGCTGCAAAAAAATAAGTCTTGAAAAATATGTAAAATATATAAAGAACATAAAATATAAAACTTTAGAAGAGAATAGAAACCCTTTCAATAAATATTAAATAACTTGAAAACCTTAAAAAATGTCTAAAAAGTAAGTATAAAGCCTAACCTGAAAAGCTAACCTAACCTATAAAGTTAAGTCCAAAACCTTAAACAATAAGTCTAAAAAACAAGTCTAACAACCTTTTGAAACTTACTAAAAACTCTTGAAAAGTGTGTCTGAACAAAGTATAAAATAAATATAAAACCCTAGAAAATATATTTTCAAAAATAGGTCTAAAAATTAATCATGAGAATCACAACACTTTTTTAGGAAGACACTTTTAATGATTTTATTCCAGACAACATTTAACAACTCAGAGCAAAGATAATGACAGACACATGTCCACAAGGGAACACTTGTTTGAGCTGCTTAGGGTTAATGCAATTACGAGCACATTTTCCAAAGATGAACATGTCTGCTAAGCATGTTTGTGATCATTTAACTGCTTGTGGTTGAATGTTCTCACAGGCGTTTAAATAAAGACATATTAGACTTTGGAAAGTGTTCCCATGACTACATTACAGGTGGCAAAGAGAAACAAAGTGTTTTCACTGTTTATAGCAGTTAGATGGTGGAGGTCTTTTATCTAATTAACTTTTGACTTTCTTTCATCCATTTCAGGTCTTCAGCTGCTGTCGTCTTCTCCTCCTGCAGAGACAAGAACATGTGTTAAACACAGAAACTGATCAGTAAATCTATTTTTCCTTTGCTAAACTGACCTTATTCATTGTTGATACCTACTTACGGTGATTTAAACTAAACATTTTATAATTCATTCAGTATCACATATCTTAGTTTGTTTTTCTTATTATTACAGTCACAGTAATGACTAGAAATAGTTCTGGAACTATAAAATAAAAACCTACTATAATTATTACATAGATATAAACATGAACCATGTAATAAATGCAAGCATTTTAACTGTACTGTTACTAAAATTATTTTTACTTGATAAATTACATCTTTTAATGACATTTTTCACCGCATTTTATACTATGGCCTTTTTAATGATATTTAATATTTGTACTCAAATCCAAACTATTACTGTGTACATAACCCTGTTTATACTGTTGTCTTTGCTACTGCAACACTGAATTTCCCTGCTATGGCACTAATAAAGCATTATCTTACTCAAATAAATACTTCTGAACATTGAATATCTTGCCACTCTGTTTCATATTGTAAGAAAGTGAATATTTTTAACCAGAGGTTATGGGTCTTTGATGACATACTATATCTATGACATTTTTTGACATTTATATTGACATTTTTTGACATCTTACTATACTATGACATTTTTTGACATTTTTTGACATCCTTACTATACTATGACATTTTTTGACATTTTTTGACATTTTTTTGACACCTTACTATACTATGACATTTTTTGACATTTTTTTGACATACACTTACTATACTATGACATTTTTTGGACATTTTTTGATGAACACTTACTATACTATGACATTTTTATGACATTTTTTGATGACATACTATACTATGACATTTTTTGACACCTTACTCTACTATGACATTTTTTGACATTTTTTGACACCTTACTATAC